>NW_025109979.1:74154-185603 GCF_011392965.1 Frieseomelitta varia | reverse complement strand
CACACACACACACACACACACACACACACACACACACACACACACACACACACACACACACACACACACACACACACACACTTTTAAAAGCGTCAGCGCAGCCAACAACCAGAGGTTAAACGGTTTCTGACGCGTTCGGAGCCTCCGTAACGCGTAAGTTAAATACGAAAACGCCGGCCGGGCCGTTCCGGCTGACGCGCCATCGATCGCAAAAGCCGCGGCCCACGTTCTACGGGGAGAAATCGCGATAACGGACGAGAGTCTGACGTCCTCGCGTGACCGAGACGGTTTGACTTACGAATCAGTGGCTCGTCAGCGCCGCCGACAAGATAGTGACAGCCGATTATGGTTTGCCAAGTTTATAAGCTGCCGGCGCAATCGACGATGCCGCGCGGAATAAACGGGACTCACGCTGGCGGCCCTTGCCAGTTTAACAAGCGTCTCGAAGTTTCGCGAAACCTCTCTCGTCGCACAAAGCGGCCGCCGTCTCACCGCGAAATTCTCTTGCGAACGAGCTCGGGCTCTGCTGGTCACAAAATCCAGGGCTAGCCTCCTCAGACACGGAGGTTGTTGTTGCGTGGACGACGATTCGACGTTCCATTCGCAAGCCATCGGATAACGACGATAACGATATCCCACTGAGGAGAACTCGCGGTTAGAAATGGCGTGTGGCAGAAAATACATCTTACAGGGGAGGGGGAGGGTAGGGGGGGAGGGATATTTATAGTATAGAGCGTCAGGATGATGGATTATTTTTGAAATTGTGAATATACCGTTGGCATTGATAAATCAGTTGACGAATAATTTGTTTCTATTCCTTTGGCATCCAATAATGAATCTGACTGCTAATGAATTCTGGGAAAGTGAAATAAGATATTTTGCAGATATCTATGAAACAATTTAGGGTACAAGTAAATATCTATAGCTTTGCTTTGTAGAAGGTTACAGACGTTTAATTAATTATATGTAAACAATTTAATTAGTTTCAAGTTAATTTAATTACGTATAAATACGTTTAATCAACTTCAATTTGATGTAATTATATAAACAATTTGAAACAGATTTTACTTTTTACAAAGGTATGAGTTTGTATGTCTGCACTCATCTATTGATAAGTTGAGTTTTTGGAACATGTTGACGATACTTTTGTCTACGTCTTTCCACTACGTCAATCCGTATTAGCTCATTAAGGACCAGAGTGCGTTTCCTTGAATTTCGTAAAATGAGGAAATCTCTGAAAGGAACATAACGACGAAGAAACGTTAAGCAAATCCTTGGAATTTTCATTTCATAGTGTGGAACAGAATTAACAGACGACAAGTGAAATAAAATATCGTGACGACGATTGGTCTTTAATGAGTTAATCTTTCAAACTTTCCCTTTCACGCGGAACCGCCGACGAAGAAACGAACTCGACACAAAATCACAATAATCTTCGAAAAGAAGAAAACAGTTTACTCTGAGGTGACATTCAGCTAAATTTACTCCCTTCCACCAAAGAGAAACAGACAGCTGTTTCCCGCCCGCGGAAAATCCATTTTCGCAAACGTTTCTATTGCTAGTTCTATCTGTCGATCTAACAGAATAAACATATGATACGTCTGTCCGATATAGATAACAAAAACAGGAAACAAAAAAAAAAAAAAAAACAGAAGAAGAACGAAATGGAATCGTTCAAATAGAAGGTTCACTTGGACGATATTCCGCACACGCGTTCGCGTTCGTGCAACCTTCTCCCTTTTCTTTTTTCTTTCTTCGTTTTTTTAGTATCTCGGTTCGAATCTTGCTAGCTATCGTTTTGCAAACTGCGAACAGACGCCTCGGGCTGAGCACTCTCGCGAAGTTCGCTGGCTGGCCGCAGGGGAATCGGCCTGGATCGTGTGCTCGTGATACCCGGATAGAACGTCGAGCGACGTGTGTCGTTCGTGAAAACGTAGATAGTACAATGGTTTCTACCGTGCAGAAATTTCCTCAAAATTTCCAGATAGTTCTGTTATGCGATCGATCGTTCGATCTGCGGCCATCGAGTGCAAATTACGGAATTATAATCCGCGCCGATTGTTTCTCACGCGACGTGACGCGACGATCGAGCAACGCCGAAGGGAAATTCGTCGAGAATTTAGTTGGAAGATAAATAGAAATGGTTCATTTTCGTCTAGACCAGAGGTGGTTAACTGGCGGCTCTTAACCCCACTTTCCTGATCCCCTCCACTGCGTCGATCTCCCCACTGCGTCGAGAGTGTCGCTATACTGCCACAATACTCGCATTAGGTATACATGAAAATTGTTTTCTTTACTGTAGCTGCTAAAGTTAAAGGAAAGTAGTTTGTATGGATCGCTGTGGGACTACAGATTAAATTATTTTTAATATTATTGTATTATTATTATTAATATAATATATCTATTATATATAATATGTATAGTTTATTATTAATATAATATATATTACGTATAAATAATATAAATTAATATAAATAAAATTAATATATATATAATACAATATAATATATATAATATATTATTAATATTATATTAAGTATATTAGTAAGTTATAATAGTAATGTAGATAAATTCTTTCTATAATATTAATAATATTAATATAGATAAATAAAAGTTGATACAATTGTCAATTTTTCTAAATAAAGCTGAAATAATTGATATTTTTCTACAAGTAGATTTTCTTTTATTACCCCTGCGTAAAAACAAACTTGACGAATAAAGTCATCGCGAGGAAAATTAATTAAGTTGAAAAGTTCGATATTACTAAAAACACTTTCGACAATAAAGTCAATAATTGCAGTCATAATTTTTCGACGTTCACAATTGGAAGCGAAATCTCTGAAATGTGATTAAGAAATTGACTTAACTACTTGGTCATTACTTTTGCCAATTGGAATTGGGCAAGAGAATTTAATTGATTCGCGCCGAATGGCGGTGAAATTATAATTAAACGTATTTGAAATTTAGTAAACTAATTAATTTAAACTCGATGCTTAATTTGCAAACAAATGAATAAAAAAGAAATAATTGTTGAACTAGGAATTTAAAACTCTTGAAATATATACACATGACGTCAATTCATAACGAATCCAATGAATTTTACTTCTGACTTTTTTGTCACTTTATTAAAATCTTTTATTTGAATTTTCCTTTTCCAATATCTTTCGTAGTATAATTTCCGATGAAACTTAATTCTCTCAAGAGATAGATTATGCTTACGCCATTTATGTACAATTTACGAATGAAAAAAGTTTCAAAAAATACCAAAAGGAGATCTACCAACGTTCTAAAAAAGATTTACGATATTTATACTAAAATACCATAATATTTATTTACACAGGGATCTAAATCCATAATATCCAGAGTACTACATCTTCTAAAAACTACAATTCTACTTAACAATAAAAAAAAAAAAAAAAATTACAACATTACAAATATTCTACGTAAAGAAAGAAATCATTAGAAATTCTTCTGATTTCTCAACTGAACAATTTTTACTTCGTTTCAGCGAGTAGCTGTTGTAAGAAAAAGTAAACGAGTATCTGACATCTAACACGGTTGACTACACCTTCCCACCGCTTCATATTCATTCCGTTCGACCTCACTCTCGACAATTGCACCTTCCATCGTCATTCTCATCTTCCCATCCCCGTGAGACATTCCCGGAACACTCTCGATCGTAGCTCTTATACCCAGTAACCGTAACAGTCTCGGTCTCCCTCAAAAGGAGAGTTCTAGAAAGGAGAGAAAAAAAGAAAAGATCAGCCGCCTCTCGTAACTCGGCTTGCACGCTTTATCCAACCTCGACGACGACGTTCGAACATCAAGAGTTGATCCCTCGTTCCTCCGTCCCCGAGAGCAATCGCTCTGTTCTCGTGAAACTTGTTTCTTTGAGCTCTAATACGCGCGTGACTCTTTCTCTCTCTATGTCAGTTACATCATTTATCGTCTTTTCGCTTCTGTAATGTTTTTTCTCTCTTTCTTTCTTTCTTTCTCCTTCTTCTTTTTTTCTCTTTTTTGGTTTTTGTATAATTTTTTTATTATTTTATTTTATATTATTTTATATTATTTTATATTATTTTATATTATTTTATATTATATTATTTTATATTATTTTATATTATTTTATTTTATATTATTTTATATTATTTTATATTATTTTATTTTATATTATATTATTTTATATTATTTTTTGTATAATTATTCAATACTACCGATTTTAAAGTTAAAAATGTTTTGCAAGATTCGTAACAAAATATTTAGATTGTTATATTGTATTATAACGGGGAAAGTATTATAGAATCATAGTAGAATTAATATTAATTTTTTTCAAATCAACGATTCTGTCGTCTGTATCGATTTTTCTCGTTCGATGAAAATTGAACAATCTAACTTTGAAAATCTTTGCTTGACCACTATTATTACCACCTCTTCTGTTCGAAAATATTCGCACGGTAAACAACCGAATTCGGCAACCAAGAAAAAAGTCCGATCGCGCGAGAATGAATCTCCGATAAAAAAAAAATCTCTCATTTACAGTTACTCTCGGCATTTGTCCCGCATTCGCGGCACGAAAGCGTAAAAAACAGAGAGAACAACCTCCACCAACGCAGCAGAAAAAATCGGTACGAAAAAAAAATAAAAGGACCGGAAACAGAAAAAAAGGAAACGGAAACTGAAACGACGAGAGAAGAAGAAGGAAAAGAAAGAAGAAGAAGAAGAAGCAGGAGGAATCGTATGTCCATCGAGGAAGTGAGTGTGCGCCGAATGGATTTTTAATTCGGCCTCTACGCGCGGTGCTTCCGAGTCAGCTTTTAATCCTTTATCTCGTTATTCGGCCGGCTCTCGAAAAATTTCCCCGGGAAACAAGAACGCACTCCGAGAGGTCAACTCGGAAAAAAATCGCATTAGCCGCCGCTCGACGCGACCTTTTGAAATATTGATGACACGCGGACCTTTGTGCAATTACCGCGAGGCAAACGGCCATGCGAAAAGAACGAGGAACAGGGAAGAAAAGGAAGGAGGAGAAGAAGAAGAGGAAGAAGAAAAAGAAATTTAAAAAAAAAAAAGGAGGAAATTACACAAATTTCCAGGATATTAACGTTCCCTCGGTTTCAGAGATGTTCGCAAAACGTTCGTTACGTTCAAGCGGAAACGTCGTCTGGGCTTTGCGGTTCCAGGCACCGCGGCAGGTTCCGTCCGCTTCCTTTTTCGTTCGTCTCGCAAATGTTGAAAATTTTCGCGCGCACGACAAGAAGAATCGCCGGATTATTGCTAGGCAACGTGTCGCGTACGTTGCTGCAATTCGACGCGAATGAAATCCCGCGAACGTTCGCAACGAAGGCCTGGCCTTTTTTCACCGGGACTGACAAACGAGAGACCAGCCAGCGCCAGGCCCTTCACCAGGATATATCGAAAGAAATTCGTTTTCGGGTGACTTGCTCTTGGGCGTGAGTTTTCACCCCCGGACGAGATTAAACGATAATGCAACTAATGGAAAAATACAGTGTACAAAAGTTTCATTTCGAATTTTTTCGAATATCTAAAACAGAAGGAGAAGAACGTTTTATGAATCTGAATTAATTTCTTGTTGTCAGTTGAAATCAATAATATGATAGTACATTTGTATATTTGTATTAGTAGTTAGTATATTTTAATAATAAAATAGTATATTTGTCATACTTTGTTATTTTCTAGGATTGTAGATTGTAGATTGTAAACGATTATTAAGATTTTCGTCAGGTTCTACTCATACTTTCACAATCAATAGTGTTTGTCACACTTGTTATTTTCTAGGGTTGCATAACTTTTCTGAGTAATTGTTTAACAAAATTTTTCAAAGAATAGTTAGGTACGATTGTATATTTGTCACACTCTATTATTTTCTAGGATTGTAGATTGTAGAATCTCTTTGGGTAACTATCTAACAAATTTTTCAAAACGGTTATTAAAATTTTCGTCAGGTTCTATTCATACTTTCACAATCAATAGTGTTTGTCACACTCGTTATTCGCTAGAATTGCATAACTTTTCTGAGTAATTGTTTAACAAAATTTTTCAAAGAATAGTTAGGTTACGATTGTATATTTGTCATACTCTGTTATTTTCTAGGACTGTAGAATCTCTTTGGGTAACTATCTAACAAATTCTTCAAAACGATTATTAAGATTTTCGTCAGGTTCTACTCATACTTTCACAATCAATAGTGTTTGTCACACTTGTTATTTTCTAGGGTTGCATAACTTTTCTGAGTAATTGTTTAACAAAATTTTGCAAAGAATAGTTAGGTTACGATTGTATATTTGTCATACTCTGTTATTTTCTAGGATTGTAGAATCTCTTTGGGTAACTATTTAACAAATTTTTTAAAACGATTAGTCAGATTTTCGTCAGGTTCTACTTTCACAATCAATAGTGTTTGTCACACTCGTTATTCGCTAGAATTGCATAATTTTTCTGAATAATTGTTTAACAAAATTTTTCAAAAAATAGTTAGGTTTTCAAGTACGATTGTACAATTTTTCTAAACAATTATTTATTCAATTAGTTTTCACTTCCGGAGGAGGTTAAACCATATTGTAACTAATGGAAAGATACAGTATACAAAAGTTTTATCGAATCTTTCGAATATCTAATACAGAAAAAAAAGAAAGTTTTATGAATCTCAATTAATTTTTTATTGTCAGTTAAAGTCAATAGTACATTTGTCATACTCTGTTATTTTCTAAAATTGTAAAATCTTTTTGGGTAATTATTTAACAAATTTTTCAAAACGATTATTAAGATTTTCGTCAAGTTCTATTCATACTTTCACAGTCAATAGTGTTTGTCATACTCGTTATTTTCTAGGGTTGCATAATTTTTCTGAATAATTGTTTGGCAAAATTTTTCAAAAAATAGTTAGGTTTTCAGGTACGATTGTTCCGAACAACTATTTAACGAATTGTTCAAACGTTTGATTATTTACATTCAATGAAATCCCGCGAACGTCCGTCAGTCGGACGTTTTTACGAGTCCAGGCTCGCGTACAACAGACTCGAAAAGAATTCGTTTCGGATGACGAAGAAGAAGGTTTTCTTGCGCCTCGTAAGTTCTGATTTATCGCTGTTTATTTAATCCGAGTTGCCGTTTGCTCATAAACGTTGCCCGCTTTATCACGCAGATGCGATGGGATTAACCAATTCGCAGAGCGTATACAGGCGCGCAATAAATGTTTGCGCTAAGCCTGAATTTCTAAAGGCCAGTTCGCTGCCGGTTTCGTCAAGCTACGTGCCCCGGCTGTGCAAATTGCGCTGTACACACGTTCAGTGAATTAGGCTGTCCGGATCAAGGACTAAAATGACACGATATATTTTTTCGTGGGTCTGAAATTCGTATTAGGCGTCGAATAAATCGATCATTATTTTACGAACCAATTTGTGAGAATTTAACTGATACCGATGCAACAGTAATTTCATATTTGTTAAAATAATTTAATTTTACCATTATTTAATTTACCATTTTATTTAATTTTACCATTATTTAATTTACCATTTTATTTAATTTTACCATTATTTAATTTACCATTTTATTTAATTTTACCATTATTTAATTTACCATTTTATTTAATTTTACCATTATTTAATTTACCATTTTATTTAATTTTACCATTATTTAATTTACCATTTTATTTAATTTTACCATTTGTTAAACTAATTTAATTTTACCATTCTTTCCGAAACAAAGTAAATATAAATTATTCATATTTTATCATATTTTTCCTGAAATAAAATTTGGTTACATGCCTGCAATGATCGTCGTATATAATTATTTTGTATGAATGATGAATTGCTTACGATTGATCGCTTTAGTTTCACAGTAGTAGTTAGAAGCTATTATTCAGAAAACCCGTACGATTCCCTTCGCTCTGCTTCTATCATTTTATTATTCTTCGTATTTTCTATCGTTATTTCATTATTTCTGTCAATCCTTTTCATTTTATTCTACACCGTCATTTGATTATTCTCAATTTATGCGTACTATACAACAACAGTTTAATTGTTGTGACATTTAACGCTCCCACATGCTGACCTCTGAAAGACAACTACAATTATAATTCCAATTAACCGTATCAATCACTATCGTTGCTATAATATCCAGACAGACGTGCAATCGAATTCAAATTCACGCGCTTTTGTGTATAAATTACGATACAATATTCGCGAATTCTCAATGGTCGAGAAATTATTAATATCCTCTGGAAAAATATTAATATCAATAAAGATATTAATATTAATATTCTATGGAAAAATATTAATATTAATAAAGATATTAATATTAATATTCTATGAAAAAATATTAATATCAATAAAAATATTAATATTAATATCCTCTAGAAAAATGTTAATATCAATAAAGATATTAATATTAATATCCTCCGGAGAAATATTAATATCAATAAAGATATTAATATTAATATCCTCTGGAAAAATATTAAAATCAATAAAGATATTAATATTAATATCCTCTGGAAAAATATTAATATGAATAAAAATATTAATATTAATATTCTATGGAAAAATATTAATATCAATAAAAATATTAATATTAATATCCTCTAGAAAAATATTAATATCAATAAAGATATTAATATTAGTATCCTCTGGAGAAATATTAATATCAATAATGATATTAATATTAATATTTTATGGAAAAATATTAATATCAATAAAAATATTAATATCAATAAAAATATTAATATTAATATTAATAAAAATATTAATATCAATAAAAATATTAATATTAATAAAAATGTTAATATTAATATCCTCTGGAAAAATATTAATAGAAATAAAGATATTAATATTAATAAAAATATTAATATCAATAAAAATATTAATATTAATAAAAATATTAATATTAATATCCTCTGGAAAAATATTAATATCAATAAAGATATTAATATTAATATCCTCTGGAGAAATATTAATATCAATAAAAATATTAATATTAATAAAAATATTAATATCAATAAAAATATTAGTATTAATAAAAATATTAATATTAATATCCTCTGGAAAAATATTAATATTAATATCCTCTGGAAAAATATTAATATCAATAAAAATATTAATATTAATAAAAATATTAATATTAATATTCTCTAGAAAAATATTAATATCAATAAAAATTCCGGAGGAAACGGTGGCGTTAATACAAGCCCGCATAGCGTAGGAAACTAGGGTCATAAACAACGTCTACGCGGTGAAGTATCATTCAAAGAAATTAGTCCGCCTCATGAGGACATATTTCCGCGTCGCTGTACCGGCAGGAACATAAATACATTATACGGCGCTTCTTCTTTCCCAGACCTGTCCTCCTTCTTCGCGTTTCTCATCAGCTAATGTCACATACACGGTACCATCTCATTACTAATGCAACCGAACAACCACCAACCGGAGTGTATCCGTCCCTCCACCAAACTTCGATTTTCCCGAATTTTCGCGGTTGTTTCAACCGCTATCGAAAGCTGTGAACGACAATCGCGACAAATCGAAACAAATTCTCTCCTTTTTAACATCTCCGTAGACGTAGCTCTGCAAACGTGTCAAAAAACGATAGAAAACGATGGACGAACATTTTTATCACACAATCGCAAACTTTACCAAACCAACCAAATATATCTTAATATGATTAAGTATTAACATAAATTAAATATTAATAAATGACTATAATATAAATGAATTAAATATTATTAAATAATATGATAATATATTTAATATATCGTCAAGCAAATGTTACTTTTCAGTTCAGTTCAGTTTCAAAATTAAATAATCGAATATTGTTTCGAAGATTGACTAATCGTAGTACGAAAAATGCTACTGTGTTATATACACAACAGTTATTTGATAACGCTTTCCCAACATTTTATTTGCAATTCTCTTCGCTCAATATTTATTCACCATTTAGACCTATAATTCTATGAAATTTCAAAAAAGTGAAACGTATAACAATGATAAAAATTATTGATCTCGCAAAAAGCACAGTTTCATAAACTTAAATAAAACGTGTTAACCGTTTGAGTTATAACATCGCGTTACACTCGTGATGGAAATTGTGATTTCGAATAGGAAAGGAAAAGGCAGTTGTAGTCTTACGGAATGTGAATTTGAATTTTCAATTTCAATTCTTCAGACTGAAGATTGAACGCATACAAATTATATGTAATGTACAATATTAATTAATATAAATATAAATACAATATTATAATTACAAATATAATATTATATTAATATAAATATAAATACAATATTATAATTACAAATATAATATTATATTAATATAAATATAAATACATTATATATTATGCTTTCGATGCTTTATATCTAGACACGATGCAACATACATGTTTGTAATAACATATATATTAGTTATATGTTGTATGCATTATGTATAATATTATGTACATTATATATTAGTTATGTTAATATACATTAATATTATATACAATATATATTAATATTATATTACAATTAATATATATTAATATATTATATATTAATATTAGTATTACAATTAATATTATACACATTATATATTATTTAACTAATATAGAAACTAATGTTACTTATATATCAGTTATGTGTTGTAACTAATATATTAACTAATGTTTACCAATGACTGAGAAGAAAATCGTAAGACAAGGAATCATCAGGTAAATTTCTCTTCAACTTACAATTAATAACTCATCCCGTTAGAACCGTAGAACGAGTTCGAGCGAATTGATTCGCCATAGTCGCGTAAACCATTCTTTGATTTCACGAGAAAATTTTCAAGTAACCTCTCTCCTCGTCAAAGAATGACTCCACTTTTATTCTGACTTCTCACCCCCCTCCCCCCCCTCTTTTCCCTCGTTTATCGAAGTACTTTCGCGAGGAAAAGCTCTTTCACTGTCGTAATAAAGTATAATCTTCCCCAGAGACAGAGAAAGAGGGAAAGAGAGAGAGAAAGAGATAAGATCGCCTTTGTCTGATCGACATCCGTCTTTAGTAATATATTCCAAGTCGCATTTTTTTTTTTTTCCACTCGACGATTGCCTGAAGTACCGCGTATTAGTCACTAATGAAACGGTCTGATAACGTTTGCGAGACAAATCGATCGGCCGTTCCGACCTGTTTGCGGTTCACATTTGCATTTTGATCGGTGTGCCGCCACGTTTAAAACTGCAATGAAACGAACGCCCCGGCGTTTTATCGAGACATGGGGGTTCTTTATTGACTCTCGTCCGGGTATTTCATTTTTCGTTTCAATATTTACGGTGCGTGGCCAGGAAGAAACGTCGCGGGTTACTGTGTTAAATTACCGATGCGTTCGTTTGCCGATGGAATGAGTATTTTGGAAATAGATCCTTTTTTTTTTTCAAAAGAGAAAATCAAATATCGTTGTTGCGTCAGTTCAACTTGCTCGACATTTAGTCTATATAATTTTTAAATTTAAATCAAAGTCGATGTAGAATTTATTTTTTTTTTACTAAATTATAAGTTAATAATTAATAAACTTTATTAAGATAAAATAATTTCATATAAAAGTTGATAACTATAGGTGAAATTTAAATTATTTGTATAATATTAATTTATATATTAAATGTATAAAAATTTAATTTCATTTATAAATAAAAGAGAATAATTAATATTATATAATAAATATATATATAATATATAAATATATACATATATTTAATATATATATAATATATATTATTTTATTTTCTTCTTAAATTGCTCTTCCATAAATAAAGGACAAGCAATGTATATATATATTTTAAATATATACAATAAATATTAATATATATATATATAATATATATATTATTTTATTTTCTTCTTAAATTTGCTCCTCCATAAATAAAGGACAAGCAATAGAATTTATCGTGTTTTTCATCTGTCGTGTTCATTTAATTTTTCAGCGACTATAACGATCTCTCTTCAAAATGTATTTTCAGAAATATGGATCTTCGGGAACTGGCTCTGCAAATTTAGAATCGACAGTGAGTTCTGTGTAATTCGAGTAAGACATCGTCCTGTAACCGAGCGTGTGATAGAGAGATAGATCGATTGTGCAACTAAAATGATTCCTTCGTTTGACGCTGCCGCGAAAAGAAGAGAAAGGGACAATCAATTACCGAATTTCGCGTAAATTTGATCGAATTACCCAGCGATCGGCACATATATCATGCTAACCGTATGACACATAATAGCGTTTCTTCAATATCAAATTCGAAGAGAATCAGGATGGATCGTGTGCAGCGTGCAATCCGTTTTTTTAGCACCAATCTATCTAGCTCGAACCCGTGACCTGATTTTTCTACCTTCGTGTACGAAGGGAATAAAACATTTGACTATGATTCTCAAATAAAATAGAAAAATACAGCGAAATATGAAAAAGGCTGGGAAAAAGAACGTAGTAGATATTTCCACCATATTGAAGAATTGACAAATAATGTAATAGCGATTAAACGTAATAAACAATATTTCTTAGTAATAAATAATAAAGTTCTTAGTAATAAATAATTAATAATAAAGTTCTTAATAATAAACAATATAATTGGGAAATAGCCATCGTTGGCGATAAAAATTTTGATATGAAAAGGTTTCGATATGATCGAGAGATTAATAGAGTACTTCTGAATATTCTAAGAAGATTTAATTTTTGGTTAAATTTTCGGTAGTCTTCATAGTAGATAATGGATTCTTGCAAATCTTTAGTTTTTATGAGTATAATTAAAAAAAACGAAACTTCATAGAACAATAAAAATTAATGTTAGTGGTTAATTGAATTTATGAATTATACATCTAATGAATGTTAGAAACTGATATTAGATACTACAAGTCATTTGCTTTCAATATTTTACGTACTTTCGTGCAATAATTATATACATTCTGTACTTTTGAATCTCGCATAAGTGTAAAAAAATTCGCTCATAATTGCTTTGGTCTCTGATCATTTATATAAAAAAAAAAAAAAAAGCTGCAAAAAGACAAACGCGACAAAAACGTGAGAACACGCGAAATATCTATGCTTCCTCTCGAAGAATGGAAATCCTTCGAAAGACTTCCGAAGGAAATGTTAAAAATCGAAGGATGATGAACTGAATAAATCCAGCAAATTCAATTCAAGAGACAATTGAAGAAACTCGCTCAGAGAGATTCTATTTGAAATATAACCTCGCAGGTGTTTCACTTGGAGCAGGCAATTACGAGTAATTCGATCACCAGATTAATTGCTCCGAATTAATTGTTCTGCTTAGGAAAATTCAAGAGGCCAAAGAATGGAAATTTCGAAAAGAGAGACTGAAATGAAATGAATGAAGATCGATGGAAATTTTAAAAATCCAAAGAACCTGACGAACCGAATAAATTCAGCAAATTCAAGGCACAGTTTAAGGAGTCGGGACAGTTTAAAATTTTCAGAAAATCGATTTTTCTTGTTTCGTTTTAAATAATAGTTTGAAGACTTAGAAATAAGATACAGAAAGTCCTAGCCTTTGAAATGACTTATTTTGGGGTAATGATAATAAATCCACGGATAACAGAATAATTGAATTTGTATCATTCTTTACAACCTTAAACAGAATTATAAAGTGTAAATCGTCTGATTCAAACGTTACTTTTGGTGAATCGAATATTAGGGGACTTGGATTCAGTTTAGTTGTGAATTGTAAGAACTGTAAGCCTCGGTATATATGAGTAAAGAAAGTAAGTAAAGGATACATATGGAAAATGACGTTCTGAAACTTTAAACGCGTTTTTTTTCGAAACTAGGTTTTTAGAAACGGTGTGCAAGATATCTCGGAATCTAAACAATCGATTACTGTGAAACTTGGTGCGTATCTTTAGTGTAACATTTATTAGGGAACATTTTTTTAATTTTTAACAATTTCGAAAAAATACAAACAAAAAACGTAGACATTTTTGGCACAAATTCGATACATCAAAAACAAATATTTTCATAATTTTCACAAAAATGAAAATGTTGGATCGTCAATCCCTAGAGAATATCGTTTACGTTTGAACTTGTTTCGCCTATTTGTCGCAACTAATCTGTTTGGCTGGAATCATGCACACCGACAGGCAATGTAAAAAAAAAAGTTATGTAAAAAGATGCCGTCAAAAAGTTAAACAAGAGCCCTCTTCTTTTTTCTTTTGATGTTGCTTTTATGTACTTTCTTTTCACTACTCCAAAGTATTCGTAATTTTTAGGCCCGTCGCACTGTCCTGCCCTTAAGAAACTCGTCCAGAAAGATTCTATTTGAAATATAACCTCGCAGATGTTTCACTCCGTTGAAACGAACAATTACGAGTAATTTGATCATTCGATCAATTGGCCAGGATCAATTGTCTTGCTTAGGAAAATCCAAGAGGCCGGCGGTCGATTAATTTCACCCTTTGAGGGCAAGACTCCTCGCGGTCAATGCACACACGAGGACAACCGCCTGCTGCTAGACTACACGAAACGTTAATTGCAGTCTCGGCTGTTAATGCACGCCGCTGGCTTTCCCAGTGTTTGTAATTGCGCGTGTAAATATGAATTATTAATTCCGGTGCAAATAAGGCCAGCCGCCGGTCGGCGAGCACTTTGGGACTGCATCTCGATTAATTAGATGTTCCTGCCGGTGTCCGTCGGACACTAAGGAGGGCAATTAATGCGAATTATGCCATTTATGCTGTTTACGAGGGAAATTATGAACGACGCCTCGTCACCGAGAGCAGCGAGACAATTTCTAAGAAATTTCATCCGAGGACAAATTCTACAATAGTTCTTCCAAGACGCTTCTAAAATTTTCATTGTTTCACTGGCTTCGTGTCTGCGTCTGCAGAGTTTTTTTTGAATAATTCGGTCGCTTTGAAACGACTTTCCACAAGTTTCGCGAATGCGAATGTTGAATCGAAACTGTATTATAATTTTCGAGTTATTAAAGTAATAATTTTTGATTGATCAATATTCTCTGTTTAAAACGGTATTATTTGACATTATTGCCATCGCGAGGTTGTATATTTTATATATTTTGTATTTTATATTGTATATTATGTATATTTTGTATATTTTATATATTTTGAAATCGCCAGCAAAGTAAATTGAAGTTTTCTTATTCGTGTTAATTTAATTAATTCGCCAATAATCTGATAAGAAGAATTGAAGCCTCGACGAAGAGTTGATCGAGTTGTCGAAACGCGAGCTAGCGAATCAGATAAAAATATGCAGAGTCCCCAGTAGAGGAAGCTTGAGAAGGGAAAGCCAACGTGTTGATTAAGTTCACGGAAGTTGTCTCGTTCGTGTGACTCTGTTACTGATTAACTTTACTAAACCTCTACTTAAGTTCGGAATGGCTCGTCCTCTGTAATGAATCTAAATTATTCACGCGTAAATATTTCGATACTGCACGCGCGCGACGTGCTCTCGAAAGAGGGGAAACAGTTAATTCTACGTGTTTCGTATTCTCCGTCAATTCCATCGAGTGGATTATTTCACGAAGTTTTTCTTCATTCAGTTGTACATTTAATTTCATTCATTCTACGTATCTGTGCGCCATTCGGAAGTCAAACCGAGCGTATCTAATATTCGGGGAACTTGTTAATTACAATTCAGGAATCTACAATTAGAAATGAGACCTTTAATTTCAATCTGAATCTGAAATTTGAACGACTGGAATTTAGAATCATTGATCTCTCCATTTCCATTTGAACCAGCCAACCCGAATTATAATTGCAATCAATTTCAACTATGAAAAAATAACTTTCGTTTCCACACGGGATGCAGTTTCAGCGAAAATTATTATTATTTTTTTTTTTTAATTAAAACGAGAGCTAAGAAAATTCATCATCGTGGCGAGATTGTTCTCTTTCGAAGGCTAACGAGGCTAATTGCGCTTAATCGGGAAATGATTAGACGTAATGAAATACGCGAGTAAATACAGTACAGTAAATTCCGAAGAATGGCATTGTATTACGGTGATAGTTGAGTCGGTGCCACAAATCGCGGTTAATTTTGGAACAATTCTATTCCATGTGATAGGGTACTTTATTAATTACCGGTGCTCCGAGATCAGAGCTGCCTTTGAATCTAATATCACTGCATTATGAATACCTTGCAGTGCTCGCTTTCAGCATAGTTTACATAATTTTACATAATTCAACCAAACGATATATACATATATATAAATATATATTCGTACATGCGCGTAGGTTTCGTTATACTCGGTATCAGTATGTTTCAAGAATATGTGGCTGTTATGGTCTGATAAATCCAACATAAATTTGATAAATTCCCTGATAAATTCTGATACTATTCTAACGAATAATTTATCATTTTAATACGACGAGGTCTCCGCGTTGTATCTCACTTTATCTTCGTTCGATCGAGTTAAACGACCAGGAGAAAAAAACAATTGGCGTTGCGTTCTTTCGATTCTTAACGAAGCAAGCTCTTAAATAAGAACTAAGCTTAAAGATCCTTTTCTGATTCTACTTCAACACTCGACGATTAAAGCGTAAAATTTCCATCGTAAAAGATATTTCCATAGTAAAAGAAACAGCAAAACAGAGCTGCAAGTTGTAGGCTCAAGTCCGTAAAATATTTTTAAACAAAAATTATATATAATATAATATATTAAAATTATTAAAATTTAAACAGAAATTAAGATTAGAATTTTAATTGAAATTAAATTTAATTAAAAATTAAAATTTAAACAAAAATTATATAATATAATATATAATTATGTTATATTATATATAATTTTTGTTTAAATATTTAATAATTTTAAATTTTTGTTTACATTTAACATATTTTAATATAATTATATTATATTAATTTTATATACTTTAATATAGTTATATTAATTTCATATATTTTAATATAGTTATGTTAATTTTATATATTTTAATATAGTTATGTTAATTTCATATATTTTAATATAGTTATATTAATTATATATATTTCAATATAGTTATATTAATTTTGTATTTTTATATTATATTTTGATATAGTGATATTAATTTTGTATATATATTTTAATGTAGTTATATTAATTTTATATATTTTAATATAGTTATATTAATTTTATATATTTTAATATACTTATATTAATTATATATATTTCAATATAGTTATATTAATTTTGTATTTTTATATTATATTTTGATATAGTTATATTAATTTTTTATATATATTTTAATATAGTTATATTTAATATTAATTTTGTATATATATTTTAATATAGTTATATTAATTTTATATATTTTAATATAGTTATATTAATTTTAATATATTTTAATATAATTATATTATATTACATAGCGTCTATCAATTGATCATTTTGATCATTAGTTAATTCAGCAACAACCAAATAATCAAATCGTCGTCGTAAAAATTACACAGCGAACAGCTGTGCAGCAGCTGCGCCGGCGGAAAATCCACAGGAGCCGAGAATATTTGATTACAACGAACGAACGAACGAACCATTTGTTATCGGCGGAAGAACAAGAGCGGAATGGAAGAGAAGTTGGGCTGCTTGGAAGTCGCGTCCGCGGGTACAATTCATTCGGGCCGCGCCGATAATTGCGCCAATTTGTTCGCGGTAAACAGACGCCGTTAATTCCAGTCGCAGAATAACGCGTGCCCATACGTCACCGGAATAAATTATGCAAACACGTCGAGATGTGGGTTGAGGTGGCGGTATCCAAGCGACGATGAAGGCCGCACAGTTTCAAGAGCCTGCGAACACCGGCCAATCGAGAGAACGATCGCCAGATACGCGAAGATCGTTCCCGCGTGATCGATTTATGCGACGTTCGTGCCTCGATTTTAGCGGTCCCTGACGATCCCAGAAATTGTCCTGAATCGTAATGCGAAGGACGATCGAACAGGCACGATTCCAAAGGGAATTTTCTTTCCCTTTTTCTTTCTTTCTTTTTTTTTTCTTTTTTTTTTTTTGACGACGGCACGGCAGCCTAGAATCCGCCGTCAAGTGATACGAGTTTACGCATGGGTGGACAGCCGTATTGTGTTCACGTTCGCATTCTCTGAAGTTCGAACGTGTCCGCTGCAAGAACAAATATCAACCGACTGCGTATGTACGTGTGTCTCTGATACATGGCCACGAACAAATGGTCTGTTCCTTTCTTTAAAAGAAAATAACGCCCAACGATTCTTTTCGTTTCTCTGCAGCTCTCTCAGAGTGGCCTTTATCGAACGTCAAAATCCACATTCGCTATCTCGCGAGATAAACGTACCGTGATTCTACGTTGAGAAATATTTTAAACAAAAGCGCACCAATGTTAATAATAAGAATTACCAAAGCGGTCAGAATGATCAAATTATAATTTTTGTTAAACGTGGAACATATGTATTTATATTTCATTATGTTATATTACATATGTAGTTATATTATTTAGATTTTGATGATCTTTTGTATTTTTCGTATTTTTCATACATATATAAATAAATAAAAGATATTGTGTACTTTGTTATATTTTCTATTTCCTTTACTTCACTGTCTCTTATGATGGAAATTTTATGCTTTCAGTCAGATTTCTGTAAGTAATCATAAGTAAAATACCACTTGTTTTAAATTTTTCGTCTATATAACATAATTACTAGTTTTCATACTAAACATAACTGTTATAGACATGCATCGTCAATCATAGAAATCATGTTTTATAAATCAAACATATTTATTAACTCGCCAATCTCAAACTCCATTTATTTTCAATTCTCCGTGCCATTTCCTCATAAAAAATTTCTTTTTAGAAACACCGGGCACCATTTCTCTCGTTCAATTTTTATTTCTGATTTCACGCACGCTATTTCGATTCCAATTCGATTGAAAATCCAAGTTTCTCATTACACCCACTTTTCAACAGGCAAACTTTTTTTTTCACGTCCGCGAAAATAATAAAAAATAATTTCTCGAATATTTTCATTCCATATCACGTTCTTTTTCACAAAAAAAAAAAAAAAAAGAACCGAAAATTCACAATTGTTAATCAAATTTTTCTTTCCTCTGTTTTCTGGAGAACGCGACGAATTTCTCCGAAAAATTCTGCGAGGTGCCGAAACATTTCGTTGTGGACAACAAAATGAAGAGAGGTCGCAGCTGTTTTCTACGGCATGTCTGTGTTAAAAATTTCATCATCGTTGTTCTGGACTTCCGTTCGCGCGAAACGCGGCCCGTTTGTCCCGCTCGATTGAATTTCAACGCAAGACGATCGCGGGACAAACAAAGTTATTTAAATAAACGTATCTTCCACCGGAGCAACCTGATTGAATTCTTTCCTTTTCGAACGAGTACAGAATTAATTTCCAATGAAATCCCACTGGATTATTTATTTCTCAATATATCACAGTCCTCCGAACATTAAATTTTACCTCTGAAGTAATCCTTCTGCTAGATTCGCGTAGTGCGATGTATAATTTATTCTATAATTTACCTAATTAACCCTGACATTTCGTCAAACGATTCTCACATGCAATTAGTATAATTGCGAATGCGAGACAATTTTAATTCCAGCTCCAAAAACCTAGCTTCCTCGTCGCTTCTCTCTTAATTGCTGTCTCTCTTAATTTCCCAAAATTTTCCGGCTGTTTTTTTTTTTTTTTTTTTTTATCTCATCGAGACTAGCGTCAAACGTTCACTCTTCTACCTTTTTTCCTATCTTTTTCTTCTTCGAAAGCGAACTCGTCAACCATTGTTTTTTTACTCCATTACGATCATGCGAGGCTGTACGACTTTCTCTCTGTACTCTATTCAACTTGATGTTGAAAACGACGGAGAGTTCAATTTTGTTCAATCCCGACCGGATTGGAATTCCATTTGAATTTGTTGCTCGTCCTCGTGATTCAATTTTAATCCCATCTTCATAAGCGCGGGGCAGTTTAAGCCAAACTTCCACCTCCGGATGATGAAATCGAACTTCATTATATCGCAGTATCGGGAATTTCGTCGTTTAGCTTTAACTTGCAGTTCCAGCGGTAAGATTAAACTCCTTCGCTAGCGATAACGACGGGAATCCACGCCAAAAGTGGTCACGCATCGATCGAATCATTTCCCCGAATCCCTTAATCCGTTTTGAAATAAAATCTTTTTCGAATTTAGGACGTTCTTTTTTAAACAAACTTCAATTTTTCAAAAGAAAAAGAAAATAAAAATTTAACCTTAAATATTTGAGAATTATATCCGGTTACTTTTCCGAATTACAATAGATTAAGCAAGACTTTTTATTGCAATAATTCTTTATCGTTTAAATATTCCACTGCCGAATCTTTTTTGAATTTTCTGATAACATTTTCACAACGGCCTAGAACGTTTCTTTTTTTTCAACAAACTTTGTTCTAATTTAAATTTTCAAGAGATCAACAGCTATACCTGCAGTCGGTCTTCTCCGAATTGCAATAGATCAAAAAAGTATTAATTAATTTTTTATTAGAATAATTTCTCACTGTATAAATATTCCGAAAACTGCCGAATCTTTTTTGAATTTCCCGGCAACATTTTGGCAAGAGTCTAGTCGTTTTAAACTAATTTTAATTTTTCAAAAAAAAAAGGAAAAAAGCAAAAATCAAAAATCTTAAATTTTTAAGGGATTAACAGTTATATCTGTAGCCGGTCTTCTCCGAATGAGATTAAAGAATTTTTCTGGTAACATTTTGACAAGGGCCCAGAACGTTTCTTTTTCTTTTTCAAACGAACTTTAATTTTTCAAACAAAAATCTAACGTCAAACTTTTAAGAAATTAACAGTTATATTTGTAGTCGAATTGAACAGATTAAGAAAGACTTTTTACTGCAATAATTTCTTATCGTATAAATATTCCACTGCCGAATAGAAAAAAATAGGATCGGAGAATGAAAGGTGCTGAGAAATTCTAAGTTACGAATTGATGGATTTAATTGTGTAATCGTCCGCGATGACTGTTAATCAAACACCGTATCGCGAAATAAACAGATTTTCTACAATATGAACCGACTAATGATTTTGCACGACATTTCGAGTGTAACGTCTCTGTGATTAGTGGAACGTAATTTCGTTGGTAACACTCGCAAGTGAAATTTCTACATTAAGATTGGAGAAAGCCGAGAAACCAGTTCTACTTGAGGCAACTCTGTTGATCTAAATCCGAGTTTGTTATACCTCGTATATACCTCTCGTAGAGTTAAACTCTACCTCCATGCTCCAAGGGAAACCAATCGGAACATTACATACCTGGTCTCGCGGGACGTTCTCGCTACAATTTGTATCGGAGTAAAACTTGATAACAGTGGTCGCTCTCAGAAGTATGAGAAATTCATTAACAAACCGCGGAGTTTCATGTACTGATTGAAAATACACGTAAAAGACGTGTGATATTCAAAAATATATGTACATAATATGTAAAATGTTAAATAATAATTGTTATAACACGTGGTTGATGCAACAAATTTTTATATAGACACTTCTTCAACTATATGTTTACAAAATATAACAGTAATGAAAAAAAGAAAAAATAAAATTTTTATATGTATAAAAAATACAAAAATACGTAAAAAATCTAGAGTCCATTTACCAACCATTATTTCATCAGATTAAGAATTGTTTTGAAATTATTTAAACAAATTTTGCGAATAAATATTTCTAAGAATATTGAAGAAAAATTTTAGAGGAAGTTGAAATTGCCAAGAATGTCCGAATCATACGAGATTATAGTGATTACTGCGATATCAAAGCCAAACAATAGTTTTTATGTTATATTAAAATATTATATAAAAAAAAAAAAGATTTGATTCTCGAAACGCTTCAGAGGATTTCATAAAAAAATCTCGCATGGTCGATTCTCGTTTGCAAAATTCGTTTACAATCTGTCGTTTTTGATGTAGTGCACTGTCGTCGGTTTAGAAAACGCTAAAAATCGAGTTCGTCAGATTCAATACGCAAGAGTTTCGGGGGTCAAAAATTTACAATTCAAAAAGTTACAATAAAAGCAATTCCTAGTCAAAACACCCGATAATTTAAACAAGTTCTCGGAAATTGCTTCGTAACGGAACATCTATCGGATTTAGAGAACGAATCGACTACAAATTCGAAAAGTTACAATCGAAGGATTTCCATACGAGAAGCTCGGAGAACAAATCTCCAACAAATTCTTTAAAACATCGTCCTACGAAGTTCAGCGAGAAGTTTAAAAAATAACTGCAACGTTCCACGAAATTGTTTCGTAGAAGAATACTTGTCAAATTCGAAAAACTACAATTTTTTTTTTTTTTCGAGGAAACGAAAATTTCTCGAAAGGCTCAAAAGACTGAGAATTCAAAGAGATTCTTGGAAATCGCTTCAAAAAAGAAATATATAACTATGATATTTCTACATATAAAGAAATATAGAAAAAAATATATTACTGTATATACTATTGTATATATATATAGTAATATTTATAATACAATCTCGGGATATTTAACGAAACAAAGAATTTCTTGAAAAGAAACGCTGATGTCGCTCTAAGAAGAGAAAGACAAAATGGAAGATCTCGTGCGCTTTTTGTTACAGTAAGTATGGTCTCTTATTATAGGCTTGTTATAGTCAAAGAGTGAGAATCGCGTAGTTGCACGCAATACAGTTGATTATTTTTTACTTGTTGTTTTAAATGTAGACTCATTTGTACAATCCACGCATTATTGAAAAGAAAATAATTGAATGAAATTTCGTAATTTCCACCGACGTATTCTCCCCTTCCCCTTGACGCCTAACGATGAATTTCGCTCGATCAAACTATAGAACGTTCGCCGATTCCGCGACATTCCCTGGCAAACGAGTATCCACAGCTGAATCCCGTCGTGTTTCGACAGATCATTCCCGCGGAAGAGGGCTCTTCATTGTCCACGCGGCGCAATGTCCACGAAAACCGTTCGATACCTGATTGATATACATACGTATCGTTCGCGTCCCTTTTTTGTTCTCCCCTTTGGTAATATCTAGAGTTGGGCTCGAGCATCTCGCAAAGCAACTTCGAACCTCTTGTCGGTTTTTTTCTCCCCGCCCTTTGCAAGTATTTCCATACGATACTTTTCAAGCGCACTTGAATAGTAAATGTAGAGTAGCTTCGTGAACAACTGCGAAAATGAAAATGATACTTACAAGTAGAGAGTGGAATACCGGTGGATGAAGATAGGATCGAGTAGCTCGCGAGTAGGAAACTTTTAAGGAAGGATTTTGCTACGAGTGCCAACGTCTCGGTGTGTGTGTGTGTGTGTGTGTCGAGAGATATTTGACCGGATGTTCTTCTCCACGCGAGTTTTCCAATATCGCATTCCGTCAGAAATACTCGCCATACTATTTCCATTTTTATATTTATTGAGAACACGATTTGATATTTATTTAATATTTTTATATTTTAAATATCAGAATTTAGATTATTAGGATTTCGAATATTAGAATTTAGATTATTAGGATTTGGAATATTAGAATATTAGAATATTAAAATATTAGAGTATTAGAGTATTAGAGTATTAGAGTATTAGAATATTAGAATATTAGAATATAAGAATATTAGAATATTAGAATATTAAAATATTAAAATTTAGAATTAGAATTTAGAATACTCTATGTAGACTTAATCGCCTACATGATATTTTCATCTATATACTCTATATAGGCAATGGCATCAGTGATCCTGTACTTTAGATTAGTGATGTCCCATATCTTTGTTCAATGCACGATATCTTTAACCTAAACCCATATTATCTAATAAGATCTCTAAGAAGAGATCTAATAAAGTCTCTTTCAAAAGAGTTCATAAACAATTTCAAAAATTTATTACAAAGGCAATTGATGAGATATCTTCATCAGATTTGTCCTATGTTATCAAGGGTTTTATCACATTGAATTTCAGGTACCCTGTTTGATGAATAAGATACTGTTACATGATCCCCTTGCAAAATGGCTACTCCTCAGGAGAAGGCACAATGTCATCAATCATGGTTTATTGAAACCAAATCGAATCTGCAGACTCAGCGAAATTTCAGGCAACTAAGTATGGAAAAGATCCACCGTTACGTCTATCAATTCGTGCATGGCACAAAAAAATTTATGGAGACGGGGACAGTGTTCGATAAAGGGAGGAGTGGACGACCAAAGAAGAAAACAATCGGAAGAAAACATCGATCGTGTAAAAAATCGAGTACCGTCTTGATGTACTTCGTGCAACTAATGGTGCCCATATAGAGGTATATTAAATAAGGCGGTAAAAAACTTAAATACACACGTTTCATTTTGTAATAATTTCCACTTGTCTGTCTTTTCATTTGTCTTGTGTAATAAATTTTTGTAATTGCAAAGAGACTTTGTGGACACCCTGTACATTTCCTAATATCGGACAGAGATACCAATCCCTAGTAATACCCTGTTTCTGTTCGAGTCGATGGATAATACCGAGGCACAGCCTCTGGCCACGTAGGTAGGGAAAAACAAGCGACACTTGTTTATACTTCCCCTCTATTGTTCATTGTGTTTCCTCAGTCAAAGGGAAGGCAGGATTATTTAAACGGGAAGCTACGCGGCACGTTGATTAACAGACCGTAGCAAACGGCCCTCGACAGCCTCGTGTCGCGCAGAAGAACACGACTCGCAATTTCGTGCCACTCCTTTGTACCAGCGTCGGAGTGTAGGCACACTTTGAGAGACGATTTTCAAGTATCGACGCGTCTCCTGCGAAAATTGCCTGCCGATCCCAGAAGGATTAATTAAAAGTCTGAGAAACGCCGCGAGACTGCCTCGCTGTTCCAGTTACTCAGCTCACTTCCCCCTGGCTAGTTTTACGTAGTTTTACGAACGTTACTTCCATTGTTTGTTTTCCTCGCTATTAATAATTAGATTCGCGAACTTTTGCGCAATTTTGTACCTCTGCGAACGCGATCGAAGAGATGGAACGTCCCTGGGCAGAAATTTGGTCGGAAATATCGTAGCAAATACTTCACTTTCGATATTTCCTATATTCTATGATTTTATAATTTTCTATAAATTCCCAATAGATTTGTAACTTTCTTGAAATGCCCAATAAAAATATACAATATAATACAATTATAATATTTTGCTATCTATAATTGATATATTATTATTATCTACAATTACGAATAACTACGATTAAATTACATTGTGATTAATTAATAATTTATATAATTATGTTATATATAATGATTAATATTATGATTGATTAATAATTTTTTATTATTATCTATAATGATTATGATTATATAAGGATTATATATTACTATTATCTATAATTTGCTATGCATAGGAATAATGTAGAAATAAATACTAATAACGTGTTTTAAGTTTTCTCGATTTTCTCCATGAAATAATATGTACGAGTGTTGTGTTTTTTTTATGAACAATGAATTTCAACTTGACGACGGAATTTTACATCAAGAATACCATAATTTCTCTTGATGGTACTCTTGATAGATGGAGGTAATTTCGAGAGTTAATTAACAGAAATGTAAAATACGAAGAACTACAAGTTCGTGAAGTGGAAAGATAGCCTGCTCGTTAATCAATAATCCCTGTTGTTCCCGTGACAACAATAGAGCAAGTTGATCTTTACTATAAAAAATAACAACACCGTGACAAATATCTGTGAACTTTAAAATTTCTTTTTTCTCCCCCCTCTCAAAGATTCACCATCGTGTACTAATATCAAAGAGTCATCCCCGGATAAAATTAAACTCGAAGCTCATGATTTATTAAATTTACTAACGTTCAAGTTTTAATGTTTTCAGTTTTCAAGTTTTGGTAGACTCACTTATTCGTCGAGCTTGTTCGATGAATTTTCAATAAATCGATCGATCGACCGATTTTGGAAAAAAAGTCTTCGCGAGGCTTCCATGAAACGAAAATAAATTTTCCATGGAAATTACTCGTGTCACGTACGTAATAAAAATTCGATTATCAGCGAGCACGTTGATCACGCTCGTTTATAGCCTTTGTACAGACTTTCAGATTAGTTTTAAATTTCGCCAACAAAAAGTTTCACGCGACATGCATAATTGAACGTTCATAAATAGACTGCGGATGTTTATGCCGTATAATTTCATATTTTTATTAACTCAACCAAAGTAGATATTCCACTCGCTAAATACTACCAACGACTACTTTATATTAGATATTTTACGTGTCCGTGCACTTTTGTTACTTTCTTGCATTCCAATTGTAAAAAAAAATCCTCTTTCTCCATTCTAATAAGAAAATGTTTTCGCTAATGTAGCTGTTCAATCATCCTGCGCAATTTGGCATCTTTCAGATGTCATAATCAAATACATAAAAATCTACAATTTATTTTAAAATGTAAAAATTGTTGATCGTTCTCAACTATTTCTGTGAACTGCTGTGCCCAATGTGAAACTATAAAACACTATAACGAATGTTATACATTACACATTTTATATATTTTACCCCCCTTTTCATCTTTTTCATACCATAATCATAAAACCTCAACTTGTATTCAAATATATAATCTATAATCTATAAGTCTTCTTTGTACTATAACTGCATTGTGTGCAATTTCGCATTTTCAAAATTTCTGCAAACACAATAAAAATTTACGATATCGACTCACAAAAATTTCCCACCCCGCCATACATTCTAAATATTTTTGTAAATTGCCATATATAATATGAAACTACAAAGTACAGTGCTATAAAGAATATTACATCTTACAAATTTCGTATATATTTTACCTGTTTATCTTTTTCATATTACAATCGCGTAACTGTGCAATTTTGCAGCTTTATTAAATCTCCCCTCCGTGAACGTGTAAAAATCCACAGTCTATTAAAAAAACTCGTAAAAAGTTTCCATCGTAAATCTTCGGATACGTTTCCCAGCTAGTAAGTTGCTAGCACGCCCACGCAATATGTCTACGTAATATTTCCACGATCAATTA
The DNA here is from genome assembly GCF_011392965.1 of Frieseomelitta varia. NCBI lineage: Eukaryota > Metazoa > Arthropoda > Insecta > Hymenoptera > Apidae > Frieseomelitta > Frieseomelitta varia. Next base: position 158,661 of record NW_025109979.1, on the reverse strand, counting down.
AAGTCGAAAATAATTCGGTTGCCCCGAAATTTCAGCGCGGACCGATCGGGCCGTGAGGGAAAGTGTTGAGCCCTTTCGAGCCATATTTTTAGAGCAGTTTTCACGGCACTACTTTGAAACGCAGACACACACACACACACACATACGCGCGCGCGCTGGTTAAACGAACTCACACGGCACACATTTTCGGCTGGCAGAGCTCGCCTGTTCGACAGCGAATGCTCGTTGAACCCTGAAAGAAATTTTCATTTTATTTCACTCGGCTAACCAAGCTTGTAATTAATCATTTTCCGTGCGGTGAAGTGGCCAGCAGCCCTTCGCCGCTCTTGGTAAACACGGATTTTCCTTTAACCAGCAGCCAGCCGCGGTTTACCTTCCAAGGGGAAGGGTTCGTCGTTTATTTTTCAGATGAAATCTATTTCGAGGTCGCGCCGGCCGGGTCCATTTCATTAACACTCATTTACCACGACCGACGATTTATACGTTCATTACAATTGACGTGTTCATCACTGAATGCGAGCCTTGAACTGCCTCGAAGATAAATTCGAAGATTATTCAAGACGTGAAGATTTTAAGAGAATTGAAGTAGAATTGAGCGACGTTGTTACTTTGTAAAGGTATAATTAAGAATTACACCTTGCAGTTTCGCAGAAACTTTATTTATTTGAACAAGAGAAGACTTCCACTCCGGAACTTACAGATATAAAAATATTGTTATATCAGCGTTTTGCTTGCTGCAGTATTAAACTATTTCTGTCTGTGGACCCTTTCTTATTGGTACTTTGATTCCTGGTCAGAGTGCCTTAGGACGACTCATGCATAACAAATTCCTACCAACTTGTTGCCAAGGAAATTCGTTCTATTTGAGAAGTGAGAGATTACAACGAGTTTGTAGCGATTAGGCTGCGGAATTTCATGAATTTGTAGAACATTCGAAAATGCGAAGAAATAGAAGAAATATAAGACTAAACATAATATAAAAAATATAAAAATAAATATAATATAAAATAGAAAAGATATAAAATTAAATATAATATGGGTGTTTTCTATAATATTTGGTACGTGAAGAAATTTTCTATCGACGTTTCTATTTCTTTTTTTCTTTTTCATTATATGTCAAAACATAGGAATTTGCATAAATATGGGTAGTGCAAGGAAATTGTGTTATGGAAATCTGTTTCTAAGAATTGTATTTTAAAATTCGTATTTAACTCTCAAGTGATATGGGATGATATGAACGACATAAAAAGATTAATCCTCTCTGAGAAATGCAAAATTATAGCACAACGATATTTCAAAGTTAGTTTTCTAATTTCTAATTGTCAGAGAATATATGTAGGATAAATAATATAATGTGTCTCATATATTATTGTATCCTAATTCATACATAATAAATTCTAATTTATATATATAATATCCTAAGCAACAAATTTTTAAACAAGGAACGTAAAGACACAAATTCACTTGAAAACACAAGTTTGCCCTCCTACCAGCCTTTTCTACTGAAATTTTCTCTACTTCATCGCAAATATCCCACAAGTTTCAGAGAGAAATACGAAAGAATTTTATTTCCACAATAAAACTTATGCTTCGACGTTCGTTTTCGTGCAGTTTGAGAAACTAAACGCAAATTCGAAAACCATGGCAAGACCCAGAACTATCGATCACAAGTATACGAGAAGATTAATCGAATTTTGATCGAAAGAGTGGACCAACAAGAACGTAAAGGGCCAACGTTGACAATCAATTAGCTCGTCGACGTTCGAGTAAAATACTGCATGAATAATTGTAAAATATTAATTAAATATTAAACACTGGAGCGTGCAGATAGAAAAATAAGGGACGTTATTCATGGCCGGGCGAAGCGTGCTTAAATATATATCCGGTCCGGTGGGACCGATCATTTCACTGTATAGTGTGACAGAAAACACACCTGCATATAACATAGCGTATTTTCTACCCCGTGTCAACAAATTGTTATATAACCATTGCTATCCGTCAACCGCGGTAGCTCGACATTTACTATTTCAATTTTGATTAAATGTGAACGATAAAGTGGCAACTACAATTTCGTCGAAATCGAAAAGCATGGATAATTTTTGGAAATTACCACTCGCCGTAAAATTACGAACGAACAAAAACATCTGTTACTGATAATAAAATAGTAACAAAAGATGCCAGTTGATGCTATGGTGTTTCTATGTTCGAAACTGACAGTGTAAGGATTGAAAGGAGAGAAAAAGAAGTAGAAGAAAGATTTGAAGAAATAAACGAAGCACTGCGTTTAAACTGCCGTGTAAATTTGAAAAGAAGTTAGCAGTAGTAGAATATACATAGAATTAGAGAAAGATGACAGCATTTACAGAAAGATCACGGCAGATTCACCGAGCGTCGAGTGCTTCGGCAAATTTCGAATTTCAGGGACAAGTTAGAGTAAAATATCAAAAACAAAAAATTTCTCGAACGTCCTGCAAAAATAAAACAGATAAATATAGAACGAACTATTAAAGAATAGAGCCTTTTAATAGAACGAGGTATTAAAAGATATCAATATCAATCAAATATCGATTCAACAGATAACCAAACTCCATAAAAATTCTAAAGGAATTCGAAGAAATACCAAATTACAAGCTGTATTTCTGTTTGCTCGATGGAAATTTCACGTCATCTGCGACAAACCTTCGTGCTCGAGGAAGCAAAAGTACAAAGTCCAATTGATACACTTTCGAGAGATAAAAGTAAAAGAGAGAGATCAATTTTCGAGAAATTGACGAAGCAAATCGATGGCGATCCGAATAACCGATGGTGCTAGATAAAATAAACTACAGTAAAAAGGAACGAACATGGCGTCTGGTATCGATCGGCGATCTTCCACGATTTCACAGCCGTGTGATGTCGAGCACGTTCGCCAAAGTGAACATTCGCTACAATAAAAATTCGGTCGAAGCCGAAATAGAGGAAAAGAAACGAGCGGGAACAAGCGAGTGACTTGTTGCTAACGGCGGATACATTTTGCTTTGACAACTTCCACCGCCGAAATTTCTCTCTCTCTCTCTCTCTCTCTCGCGCGCGCGCGCGCGAAAAATTTCCGAAAACGTTTAATCCTCATTGTTGCAACCTTTACACGGAGCATTGGTTCGCCCTTTATCATTTTATTTCGTTAAAAAAAAAAAAAAGAGGAAATTCTGCTATTGACAAAAAAAAAAAAACACTGTTTCATTTCGAAGAAAATATAAAATTGTACACAGAACGAATATTCAGAGATTTTACATTGATTTTTACATCGAGGCTCCTTTTTTTTTTTTTTAATTACATCTCCGCAGTCCAGTTGTTGAATCTTTTATTTCAATGAATTCGTATAAAGTTCCAGCGAAGTGCGAATGTTACGCGAGACGCTCGAAATGTTATCGTTGGGTATAAATATAGGTAGCGGCATGGTTGATATGTTTGACCATAACGGCGGATTACGATCGGGCATATAAATAGCCGCATGTGTATTTCCTGAATGCAAAGTTGAGCATAACCTTCGTAAATTGTTAAGAGAGGCATGACTACTCGCTGCCGTGCGATGCCAATGTTATTTTTCAATTCGTCGTGCATATTTATATTTGGATATTTTTAATCAATCATTCCTTCTACGTGAATACGTTTGTCCTTTTATTCATAACTGAAATATTTCGAGTTAGACACTCGTGGAAGAGCAAATACAAAGTCGCTGAAGCACCGGAATAAAAATATCGAATTCATCGTAATTTAATACGATCGGAACTATGACTTTCGACGAATATTACGAGACGAGATGTTTTCCATTTTTAAAGCAACGGTTATCGAAGTTTTTCAATGTATTTTTGCTACCGTCGCATCCCGACTGGCAAAAAAAACAAACTCATCCATGTGTAATTTATTGATCTTTCTACAAAAGCTCACATAAAGGAAGGCTGCAAGTCTTTATCCTTCTTAGAGGTTCTTTAAATAGATAAATACTAAACGAGAGGTAACAAGGAAACAACCAGCGCGTAAAAATGAAGATAATCTTCAACATCGATTACAATGTTGTGAAAATAATGCAACATCACATCACGTTGGATTATTATTCGTTAGAGTAATTATTATTCGTAAGATATTCATCGTATCGTACACGTATGAATTCATCTGTCCATTTTATCAAATGATCGTTCGATTATGTACTAAAAAATTGTCAACCATTCTAAAATTTCGAGAAAATATTTTCTGTATTGTGATATATAGAGATGTCTTGGCTCGGTTCCTATTCTTTTAAGTATCTTTCCAAAACTGTTTTAAGGGGGTATTCTAGCGTGAAGTGCGTGTTTTCTTAACTTTGTTAGGGAATTTTTTGCAAAGAAACTATTATACCTTTCGCAGTCAAATTGACAAAGTTTATTTGTACGTATTTCAACGACGTTTTAAAATTTTCTGGGACAAAAAAAGTTAAAATTAATGGCACTGCATACTCTCAAACATAGTCGCTTTTAAAAAAAGATCGTCTCATGATTCCAGCCATTTTGCTTGTCGGAAATGAAAAAACGTGAATGTTCTTTAATTAGTATGAGTTTGGCTATAGCAGGTACCAAAACAAAAGAAAAAAGTCGGTAATTAAAAAAGTGGCGATACTTTGAAGTTCGATTATCGATTTTTGCATGTTTTTGTTAAACTTCTGAAGCCTAAAATAATATAAAAAATAAAATTTTTTGGTTGATTCTGATAGGTGCTATAGTCACACGTGTACTAAATGCGTACTTAAAATTTTGAGTCAATTGGTCAAGTAGATTTTCAGATATCATGGACACCTATGTTCTGAAAAACATAGTTTCCAGAAAAATGCCTTTAAAGTTTAGTAACAATAAAACGCTGGTCGTCGCGTCCTTCAAACAACCATGACTTGGTTAATTTTATGAGTTCACATGTAAGGTTACAGAGATTTATTTTTGAAACTATGTCCTTTAAGAATATGCAAAAAACAAAAAAAAAATCGATTTCTTTCAAAAGTTCACACCAGAACAGCCCCTTAATTTCCACAAATATCAGCAGTCTAACTATAGTTTCTCTTTCTTTTTTTCCTCTGCGAGCGAGGGAAGAAATTTTCTCTTTCATTCCGACACGTGAAATGACTCATCCCCGCCTTCCGTGTACCGAGCACGCCGATCGATTTTAATTATCGATAACCGAAAATGCTATCGGTAACCCCTTGAGCATCGGCGAGTACCAAATATCGGAGTATCGCCCAATAAACAGCGCGGGTCGACGAGAATAATCGAGAAAAAGGGGACGTGTGTACGTGCATATACATATACATATATATATACATATATATATATGTGTATATGTATATATATACATGTAGCATCGTGGCGAATCAATATTATTTACTATTCTATGGTAACGAAACGTTAGCGGGATCGTCATGTTTACCTCCGTCGGCCCTCCCTCTGTTCCGGGTCCGTTGACCCCTCGAATATACTGGCAAGCTATAGTTTTGCAAATAACGAGGCGGACGAATGCGCACGATATCCAACATCGATACTGCTGTATAATAATAAGGTACGTCGTTTACTCAACGTATTCATTTCACCATTCCGACTGGACCTTTCAATAACCAACTACCGGTTCCATTAAACCACAGCCAACTCCTAGACTCTTCCGTGCTGTCCTATTAGCTTAGCCTTCGCTGATCGAATGATCGAAATAATCCAACTCGATTTTAAGAGGTGACGCACCTTTGAATCGGTTACACAACAAGGAAATTTGAAGAATTCTTTTTTGTGGAGATAAAATTACATTTCGTTGAGAAAAATAATATGTCTTGTTACACGTTGTCCAGTTAGTGAAAAATTTGAGAAATTATACTTTGTACAAATCTATGAACATTTATAGAGTGATAAAATAGAGAAAGATTGTAGTGTAATAAAATTAGAAAGGCCGTGTCTTTTTGACACACAGTCTTTTTAAATTTGAAAAATTATACTTTGTACAAATCTATGAACATTTATAGAGTGATAAAATAGAGAAAGATTGTAGTGTAATAAAATTAGAAAGGCCGTGTCTTTTTGACACACAGTCTTTTTAAATTTGAAAAATTATACTTTGTACAAATCTATGAACATTTATAGAGTGATAAAATAGAGAAAGATTGTAGTGTAATAAAATTAGAAAGGCCGTGTCTTTTTAACTTAACTTTTAAGGGATTAAAATTAGGCAAATGAAATTAGAAAGGCCGTGTCTTTTTAACTTAACTTTTAAGGGATTAAAATTAGGAATGAAATTAATATTAATAAAATTTCGTATTAGTTTCTGTTCGTATTGTTTTATTATTATTTCGCGACGAAGTTTACATTAATCAAAAGCCAATCCGAATTTTGAAATATACACACGTTTAAAAAAGAAAAAAAAAAACGTTAGTCCTTTAAAAAAAGAAAAACGTTAGTCCTTTAAAAAAAAAAACGTTAGTCCTTTAAAATAAACCGTTTGAACGACACCTACAGTGAGCAACGAAAAGTATTCGAACAGCATGATAGAAAATAATTGATTATACAAAAATTGTATAATAAATTGCAATTTATTGAAACAAATTGTTTCTATACTATTGTATATACATTTGCTAAATATTTAAACAATAAGTAAACAAATTACATAACACTTTTCGTGGGTAAGTACATAACAAAAGTATTCGAACGCTGAATTATAAACACTATACATTGTAAACACAAGACTGTCGCGAGATTTAAATGTAAACGAAAGATCTTCAATGTATTTCCAACAGTATTTGAGAGCAAACGAAACCGAAAGTTAAACGTTAGCCTGTAATTCAAAATAACGAGTGGTAAAACACCAGAGACAAGTAAACCCGAGCGAGAAATTATTGTTAAATTGAACAGAGAGGGTAAATCATATAAAGAAATTGCTTCTCTTGTAAGCAGAAGCAAATCAACAATTCATTATATGATAAAAAAAAAGTATAATACGAACGGAAATATTGCAAATGAACAAAGATCTTTGGGTTCAAAAAAAATCAACACCACGGGAAGGAAAATTGCTTCTGCGTGAAATAAAGAAAGATCCGTTTACATCTGCTCCAAAATTGGCAACAATGGTTGTTACAAACTTTAATAAAGAAGTACACGGCCAATTATGTCGAAGAATGTTATGGAAAAACAATTTCTATGGCAGAGAGAAACCATACATTAGCAAGAAGAATAAATTACTTTGTTTAAAATTTAGCCAAAGAGTATATAAATAAGGACATAAATTTTTGGAACACTGTTATTTTTTTCGGATGAAAGTAAATTCGATTTATTTGGGTCCGATGGTAAGAGAATAGTATGGAGGAAGCCAAATAAGGAGTTGGATTCAAAAAATTTAAAGTCTACAGTGAAACATGGAGGCTCTGTAATGTTGTATGGGGCTGCATGTTCGCCTGGAAATCTCGTACTCGTCGATGGAATCATGAACAAAACTAAATATTTAAATATTTTAAAAGAAAACTTCATCAATAGTGCCGAAAAATTAAATGTGTTAAGAAATTTTTGCTTCCAGCAGGACCGAGACCCTAAACATACGGCCAAAATAGTACAAGAATGGATAATATACCCCATACATTACCCACCACAGAGCCCTGACTTAAATCCCATCGAACATTTATGGGAAGAACTTGATAGGAGACGTAAAAGAAATAATATAACTAGTAAAGATTCTTTAAAACAACATACCCTAGCAGCGTGGCACTCTATGGATTCAAGTGTTATCAAAAACAGTTAGTCAATAGTATAGAAAATCGTCTTCGAGAGGTTATTAAAGCCAAAGGTGGCCCAACTAGATATTAAAATGCAATTAAATATAATCACATATATTGCATTCTATCATGACTATTAAAATTGTGTTCGAATACTTTTCCTATGCCTTATATGTACTTATCCGTGAGAAATGTTATGTAATTTGTTTACTTATGGTTTAATTTTTCTCTAACTTTGCACATATTATATAGCAAATGTATATACCATAGTATGAAAACAATTTGTTTCAATAAAGTGCAATTTTATTAAAACAAACTTTGTATAATCAATTATTTTCTATCATGCCGTCCGAATACTTTCGTTGCACACTGTACATTCGCTGCGCGAATCATTTCACTTCGAACTGTTTCCAATTTGTTGAATACTCGACACCCCAATTATATACGTACGTATGCACATAAGCGAAGAGAATAGTTGCACTATTATTGTTGATTATTTGTTGATGCCGTGTTAATCAACAGCAGCCGGTTTCAATTGCATAAACAGGCTGCAAATAACCCGATTGACGAAACAATGGGTAATAACAATGTAACCTTGCGGCAAACGAACATATGATTAACGAAGTACACTGGCGATGAATCAAGAAACGCGATTTAGTTCGTATCGTAACAAGTGGTCGAGTTTCATTGAACGACAGTTTCACTCTACGACAGATCAGAGTTGGTTAGCAGAGAGCAATGTTAGCGTGATATAATTTCCATCGAACGGCTCGTTCGGATTCGCCATCCGAATCACACGTACATACATACGTGCTCGCACGCTACGAGGATTATAGAAAATAAATGATCTCTCGTTAGCGTTAGGTTTTATTTTCGCGTGAAGCAGAACTGTATCTGTTGAACGGTAGCCTCGACCGCTTAAGACCCATCCAATTTGTTAGACGGCCAATTTTTAACAAATGATATCTCTGTTCCGCGAACAGGAAACATCGACCGTTCGATCGCTCACTGGTAGACTGCCAAAAATGTTTATTACATTACACAGCTGGGCCAAGGTTAAGTGTGTCAAATAATCAGAGATTATTGGAACATGGATTGATTAGGCTAGAGGTGGCAAACTTCTTCCCCACCACGAGCTACTCTCTTAGTTTGCCATGAAAATTAGTTTCCGCTCTGTTCTACAGCGGATTGTTTTCCCTATCTTTCTTTAACTTTAGTGGCTACAGTAAAAAAAATAATTTATATATATATTTATATACATACATATATAATTTATATATATACTTTAAAATAATACTTATATATATAATTTAAAGTGATTTATATATATATACATATATACTATATTATAATTTATATATATATACATGTATATTATATTATATATTATAAATATAATTTTTTATATAAAATCCATATAAAATAATTTTTATGTATATATATATAATTTATTTATCTATATACACACATGAAAAAAATAATTTATATGTGTATGTATATAAATATTTATATTATATATAAATATATAAATATGTATATATAAATATAAATAGCTAATGCGAGTATGTGGCTGCAACATTCTCGCAATGGAGGGGATAATCCTCGATGCAGTGGAGGGGATAGCGCTAGCGGGCCGCCAGTTAGCCACGTCTGAATTGAACAATGGACTATCGATTCGTTTAACAAAGACCGAATTATTATCACGAAGTGAAAGACTGATTTAAAAAAATTCTTTGCTCTTACGTGATATATAAGTTATATATACACAAATTCACACTTTTCGCTATAGGAAAAGTGAACTGAAAACTAATAAATACGACGTATCAATGTGAAATCAAAATTCATTCTTTGATTGATAATCCTCGTTCTAGGATTAATGGAATGTTTGGAGATGATATTCAAATTTTAGTAAAGTTTGGAAAACAAAGCGAGAAACTTTTATCGTTTTCGTGCAAAAGATAATGTTTCTTCAGAAAAATGATTCACACGAAATAAGTGAGAAAATAGTGGATAGAAGAATAAAATATATTGATTACTTGATTCGTTGGAACAACAACTTTTCATCTAGCTTCTAACAAGATCTTTCTACCCAAATAAATTAAAAAATTATTTATATTTTTCTAATTTCTAGAGAGTTACTTGTTATATATTTCCTAATTCTTCATTTTATTGAAATGACGACTGGAATTCTTAATGTATAGCGTATATTAAAAAAGGAATTCAAAAAATTTAAAGATATAAAATAAAAAGGTGAAAAATATAATAAAACGATACAAAATATAATAAATAATTTTTAAAGAAACGAGATCACGTCAAACAAAAGGACAAACAAATATACCAGCAGAAACACGGAAACAACCCATAAACAAAGCATATCGATGCGATATCCACGAAACGTTCCGTGGATAAAAGCACGAGAAAAAATCTAATCTTTCCCAAGATCTTACTTTACGCCATTTATACTTACTACGCTGTATTTATCGATTATCCTAACGCTGAAATGTCACTGCAATAAATTTATCCAAACAAATGAACGTCACGCACAGAATCCCAATTGATTCGCTAACTTTGAATATTAAATGATTCCGCGACGCCTCCCCGGTCGATGTATTGACACTAATTGCAAACGGATTTGGCAATGGTTACTGGCTCGAATACACACGCCCATGGGAGATGGGATCAAGTCCAATTACACATGTTTGACATCTGAGTTTCCAATTTTCGAACATTACTCGAAAGTGAAAACGTGTTTACAATCAGTACACTTGCAATGTAATTCATTTTATACGAGTCAAGTTCGACATATACTTTATTGTAGGTCAATGTATACGATGTATGTATAATATTTCATCAAGTTCAATTTATACATCTTATACGAGTCAAGTTTCAATGAATATGTTTGCAGTGTATACGCTTTGTTGTATATGAATCGAGTTCAACATACATTTTGTTGTAGTTGAATCTATACAATATATATATTTCATCAATATAATTCCATTTATACATTTTATACGAATCGAATTTCATGAGTTTCGAATACTACTCGAAAGTGAAAATATTTCAACGAGTCTACATCACTGGTCTACTAATTTAGAAACGAATGAGTCTCGAAAAGCATTCGGCATAATTCTTTCTTTCGGAGCATCGACAATTCCTTCCGATAGCTCGAGGCGCCACGAAATTGTACATATTTTCAGAGCTCGTTGCGACTCGACATCCTTACAGCGACTTATTGAGCAAAATTTGCGAGAAACTTCCGAATAAAATTTGCAAATGAAACGATTCGAAGGGGAAACAATAGGGAAAACGAAAACAGTCGAGATTGGCAAACATGTCCAAACATAATGGGAACGGAGGTTGAAATATAAATTGTGAAGGAGGAAACACGATAACAGCGATATTCGTGAATTAAATTTTAATTGTGAAAGAAATCCCAAGCTCTACGGCGGACTTTGCCACGAATTCAACAAGGAAATTTGTATACCGTATTGTGAATAATTTTATTCGTATGAATTGAAGATGCTTGACGCTGGTTTAATTTTATCGTTCTATCTTAAGAACTGTGTATATACTATATTTAATTATATATATATAATTTGTGGTATAGTATATAATATATATAGTAATAATTATATATATATAATTACTATACGTACCTACATTATAATAATATAAACAATATTATTCCAGATAATATTGTTTAATTCAAAAACGATGATATTATTTCTGAAGTATCAATAAACTTTATATATATTTACAATTAGTAACTTGAACTTGAAAAGTTTTACTGTATCGTTTTTTTCATTATATCATATTACTTACGACGTATATTCATTTCCTGTATACAACGTACTAAAATACATTAGACAAGGAAATCACTATTGATATTGGGTGTGCGTAATAATATTGAGGAGATCTATACGTGTAAACTGGACGTACGTCTACGTCTGACTAAGAAGCGATATTCTACTGCTACCCAATTCACAACTATGAAGAAAATGTCTCCAATATTTCAGTACGACAAAATATTTAACACAACTATCGACGATCAAAGTACAAAATCTATGTCAGAGAAATTGCAGCAAGGGGTAAGAAAAACTTTGTTGTATAATGCAACAAAGAACACAAAGAGCATGTGTCTATGCATTTTACGAAAAACCACTCAAATCTCTGTAAATCTGAGAGATTTCTCTGATAGGTTATAATCATTTTTTGATAGTTTTAGTGTGAACAATATTTATTAATAATATTATTAATATTTAATAATATTTATTAAATAATATATTATTATTTAATAATTAATAATAAATACCTATATTTATTAATAATATTATCACTTTTCATAGCAATTATGCATTTTACGAAAAACCACTCAAATCTCTGTAAATCTGAGAGATTTATTTCTCTGATAGGTTATAGTCATTTTTTGATAGTTTTAGTGTGAACAATATTTATTAATAATATTATTAATATTTAATAATATTTATTAAATAATATATTATTATTTAATAATTAATAATAAATAACTATATTTATTAATAATATTATCACTTTTCATAGCAATTATTATCATTATCTCTGTATTTCACGTAGAGATTATTACTCTTGATTATTGGTGCGTGCCTGCTCGGTCCACAATTGCGCGAGTCCGGAAATCTGGTTGGAAATCGGGATCACGAGCATCGATTAACGAGTAAACGACTTTCACGCGCGTTCGTTGGCTCTGAAAGCTCGCGTGGCGAGCAACCGGTTCTTTCGAGGAAGTCGTACGACGTCACAGCTATAGATACTCTATTTTCGCTTATCTCGCCTCTCTGCTGCCTCCATCTCTAAGCTCTCCCTCTCTCCCTCTCTGTCTCTCTCGCCCTTCTTTCTCCGGCTACTACGAAAACGTGTATTTCTGGCACGAGTTGTTCACTCGACGAGCGCAGGCCACGGCTCCGGACGACGAATTCGAGACAGAAGCCCAGGCTCGAACCACCAGGCCCCGATAAACCTGATGGCAATCGGGGATGATCGCCGAAGACATTCGAGAAGAACATCGATCCTCACGTGTCGCAGAAATAATAGGCATAGTCTATTGAAAAATTGTCCGTAAAGGGGATCGAGAACATCTGTTGCTCGTCGAAGAACCGATCCATACAGGGCGTCTCAAATTTAAATGTCAAAACTCTAGGAGCTGATAAACTAATAAGAAAAAGAAAATTCTTCAGAGACTTTCTCACTTTGGAGAAAATTTTCACGAGGAAAGAATTTTCGTTTCTTCCATTTATTTATTTGTCATCTTGCAACATTATCTATATCATCTGTCTAACGAGAATATTGTTCAAAATGCTAGTTTTTCACAGCAATGCATTAGATCGAACTTTGATGTAGTAAACTATCGTTTGGTCTCCAAGCTCGGCGTCGAATAAACGTTATTATTGAGTAAGTGAGAAAATAAAATTCCCTCGATTTTCTCTAAAATGGAATCAAAACAAACAAATCTCAGCAAAGGACTTGTGTACTTTCTCTTCTTAGTTTATCGATTTTCTACACATTTTCCGAAGTTTTGACATTTAAATTCGGGACGCTCTGTATATAGTCGTTATTGCGTCAAGTCGTTTGTTCTCTTGATTTATAATACTTAAGACTGTTACGAAAGAAGATTTTGATTCGAAACTCGTTGGTTCGGTTATCGTGCTTTTTTAAGAAAACAAAATTCACGAACGTAGAAATTGAGAAATTTGTGAAAGTACTAGAAAAAAAGATTCAATCAAACATCCGTTTAATTCGAAAGCTCTCTGATTTGATTATTACTCCTTTCAGAAAGAAACTTCGGACCTTTTTTTCAAAATCATTGATAGAAAAAAATCAGAATAAATTTAAATATTTTCTGTACTTTTCTCTATACTGTCTTAAATTTCTTTCTACAATTATTATCGATTGTAATTTCGTTGACTTTTCTGTTTAACGAAATTGACGTGATTGGAATTTGATGAAGATGATCTTAAAACGGATGAGAAAAATAGATGACGTCAATCATCGACAACACTGATAACAGACTTACCTTTGCTGGTGAGACTGAAGCTTCTAAGCCTGTAGCTGTCCTCGTCCTCGCCATCTTCTCTCGGTGGCATCTGAGCCGAGGTGTCAGGAACGTCCAAAAATGCATTGCTCTTTCTGTGATGACTGTGGTGCATACTTTGCCCTCTTCGACTGCCTCTTCTTCTCAGACCAGGGCTGATATCATTATCGGTCAACCTGGGCTCGCTGCTGCAATGAGCAGATTTAACTGTGCCTTCATGATGATGATGATGATGGTGATGCGCAGCTGAAACAAATTAAAACAGACCAACGCATTTTGAACAATTCACTCCTCCGAATTTATAAAAAAATTTATCACAAAATCATAAAATAAGATATATAAGATAAGATGTAATTAAGATAGGATATATAATGAATATTTAATATAATAATATTAAATGTATAATAATCTTTTATTTTATGCTAAGAACAATTGGTAGACTGTCGGTGCAATTTTACATTTATATTAAAGAAGTGCAGAAACAGAAATTTGTTTCCGCTCGTAGATATAACGTTATGCTATAACAAGTATTTTATTTTCAATATTTCAATATTATATCATGACAATTATATTTTACTTTCAATATTTTAAATATCTTTGCACATTTCACGCGCTCTCTGTATTTTTCCTCAATTTCCTCCACGAGTGCACAAAAATCTGCACGCTAATAACAAATAATTTCGTAACTCCGCGCGCAGGGAAACTCGAAAAATATTATCTGCACGTAATTTCATGCAAAGCGTTCGCACAGCGAGAAACGAGTTACAGCGGTTTATTTATATTCTTGCGTCCCGCTTTTTGAAAGAGAACATAATGAAAAATAAGTGGCAACTTCGCCGCGAAAGGAGTTTCAAAGACGTCGTGTCACATTTCTAGTATTCTCGTCCATCCACGTATCCATCTTTCCCCTTGAATCCCCTTCCTTATCTTTTTTTCTTTTCTCTTTATATCTCCATTTCTTCTTCCTCTTTTTTTCGCCAGATCCCCTGAACAAGCTTTACACGCGACTGCTTCCTGCTATCTCGAGCGCCGGCCCTTTGAGAATTTTCCACTTTTTTTACCGCCACCGTTGACCGTCTTTTAAAGCTCTTAAAGAACACTCGGAGAAAAGAACCGCGCGAAACGTAAAACCCCGTTCAATAGAAACTGAACGATTCGGGCAATGTTGCCGGGGAACTTTTCGACGCCACCATAAATCAAACTGTCCTTGCCTCGTTCCTTATCTTCATCGTTTTCTTTCTCTTCCCTTTTTTTTTTAACGTACCATCTCGATTAAATTCGAAAGAGATCCGTGCGTCAAGATTTCAACGCAATAATCCCGGATGTCATTCGCGCGAAAACGCGAGCTCTTTTCCCCTGTTTACTTACTCGGAGACGCGAGTACATTCCAGATGCGGAAAATTACTTTTGTACAGCGTAATTACGCGCCGAATGATTAAAAGGTAAAAGATACGAATCGCTTTGAGCGGGGGAATGTGTCTCAAAAAGTAGAATAATACACCGTGAAACAAAATGAAACGGTTAATAAAAATTTGTTCATGTCTGAACAAATAGAGAGTTAAAAATCTTTTTATCTCGTTCGAACGACGTTCTATTCTCGCCATAGTGAGTTTTTTTTTTTTTTTTTGTAAGAGGATAATAAATCTTTCAGAGGTTTCGCTCGCTTCTTCTTATGCGAAAAGAGATCTTCCGCTTTATCCAGGATTATCTTGTTCGAGGAATATCGGGATATATGGAGTTCCGGAGGAAAGGTTCGAAAGGTTTGACTCGACGAACGAAATCGATCTCCGGACGGTCGTTTGAAAAATATTTCGATCCCCGAAAGCTTCCCCTTTGCTGGGAGGATCGAGCTGGCAGCTCGCTTTATTTCACGCTCGACGACTTTCATTGAGAATCCCTCGTGGAGTAAGCTCGAAAAAAGAAGAAAACAAATCTACACCCTTTCACGGTGTGATGGAACCTCGTTCGAGTAATAAGCATCGAAGGGACAAAAAAAGAAAGCTGAAAAAAAAGCATTTCGCCGTGCGATCCAATTTTCTTTTTTTCCTGTCTTTCTTTCGCTCGTCATTATTCGACGCTGCGGATTTAAAGGGCGAGGGAAAGAAAAAAGAAATACAACGAGAAGTGGAAAGAAGCGTTGATTCGCTATTTTCAAAAATCTACTATCCTGCATTTTACGAAGGCTCGCTGTTGTAAATCGATCGGTCAATAACTTGCGTTGTTAAATTTTCAATAACGTGAAATGTCAATTTTTTACTTTCGTTGTCGTTCGTTGTTAGAAAATTGTTTCGAAAAGCAACGTGTTGAAACTGAATAAATTTTCATTTCAAAGATCACTTGTTGCTCCGACCCTTTTCGCGACGCTTCTACGGACCTTGGGAATCAATTTTTTCTTGGAAATTCTCACGAAAGTAAGTGAAAATCATCGTGAAAGCGGCGCGTAAGGAACACGATTACATATTGCGTCGATGACACGGTTCACGCGCCGAGAGATCACGCTTCGGCTTCTATTCTGGCAACGTTCGTTTGGGTAGTAGGTCACTGACAGACGAAACTGGTGCCCACGATGCCAGTGCACCTTCGCCCGAGGAACCGTCCGATCCATTTAACTCAAAAATACGGTTCCGCGATGAGTTTCGTGGACTAAAACAAGCTTATTTAAAGACGCGCCACGTTCGTTCGCCCTGACTAACTCCGGTTGTCCAACAACGACGGAAGGAGTTTGACGATGTTTGAAAATATAACGAATACAACAAATGACACGCTTTGAAACTGCGATTTTTAGACATGGTGCGCGATTCTGGGGGATTTTAATTGATAAAATTAAATGGGAATTTTAAAATTGACAAATTCGTTAGAAAATCGAGAAATCGATAAATTTCATGTTGATTGTAAGATGAAGAAGTTTGAAAATATTTGTCCTTTGGTTAAATTGACAAAATTGTTAGAAAATCGAAGAAACCGATAAACGATTTTCATGTTAATCGTAAGATCAAAGAGTTTGAAAATATTTATTCTTTGGTATAAATATCCAACAACGACGGAAGGAAGCAGTTTGATGAAGTTTGAGAATATAACGAATAATGACACTATGATTTCTAGTCTTTGGTGTGTGATTTTGGGGGATTTTAATTGATAAAATTGAAAATTTAAAAATTGACAAATTTGTTAGAAAATCAAAGAATCGATGAATTTTTATATGAGACTGAAAATATTTGTTCTTTGGTTCTTTGAATATAACAAGTTTAGAAAAAAAGAATATAATTTGATCAAGTCGATTTTATTACAGCGAATAATGTCAGAGAAATATAAGAAACTAACTATATAAAATTAGAATTATCATGTTCTAAAAGTTAAAAGGAGAAAACCTCTCGTTGGTATTCAACAATTCGTTTAAAGAAAATTCAAAAATATGAATTAATTATTTTCTCTAAGGAAAAATTAATCTTCAATTAGACGGGAACGTCAATTAAACACCTGTCATAGATACCAATAGTTTGTTACAGTATGATAATTTAATTCCTAATGCTAACGTTCAAACACATTCCAATGGTACATACATATGTACAAATCATGTAAATATAGCACATGGCGACGAAACAATGATCACATATACAACATGTACGTGCATATGTTCGTTAAATGTGTAACGACCTAATTTAGATGATGACCATTAGCACGTACAAGCCACTTTTGGGTATCGACTACAATCAAGTGAGTCGCCGCAGATCGTTTCACGTATAACGATTAAAACCAACATTAGAAACACGAAAACTGAAGCCATTCCAATTATATTTTACAAATCTATGTATAACGAGTGAGTAATAGGAAAAGAGCAATTTGTCAAAGAATTATTTTCAAAGAGCTACAACGACAGCATATTTGAAGTAAATTGAAACAAAACATGTTAATGAAATGAAAAATAATAGAATTTATTAATAATTGTATCTTTTCAATTAATTCTAGCTGCACGTTGCAATTAGGCGATTACTCGAATTTCATCAGTTTCGGTGTTGCGTATTAACTGTGCGCTGATGCATGGTTTGTTCATGTTATAATGATCGCTATTCTAACTACAACAGAGTTCGTTAGAAATAAAAGATAATTAATGATTAGCGACGATAATGAAAGTAGGGATAATAACAAATTCTAGAGAAAATTTAACTCTAAAATACCACAAAATATACTATATAAATACGTGCTGCTACTACGTTTCTTTACCTTTTTTAATAAATTTTTGATAAGTCTTTGTTATTTATATTTCGTGCACCACCTTTTGCGCAATATCGAACTAATAATAGCAACTGGGGCGAAAATTACCAATAAATTAACTTGCACAATGGAATGCGCCAAGATATAGAATTCCACTAGTAAATTTTGGAAATTACGAACCAGCTGGGATCTGGATAACCTTCCGATATAAAAAAAACCGTAGCTATTCAACAAGTGTAAATTAAATGGAAGTGGAAGTTACGTCAGTAAAATTTAAATAATTTAAATAATTAATTATTTAAAATTAAATAAATTATAATTATTATAATAACAATTAAATAATATAATTATAATATTATTACAATAATTAAATAAAAAATAATTTAAATAATTCACAAATTATTTGAACACTTTTATTCAGATTCATTATTTAGATTAGGTTTATATTAGGTTTAGATTTATTATATCTTAGGTGTATGCTGTATACTGTATATACGCGTTAATAGGATTGTTTTTAGGTGTAACATAACCGGGACTCATACTTCGTGAAAGGATTCCATTTCGTAGCTACGTTCTCGAAATACAATGGAACTCTATTTATCTGAACTCATCGCGAACAACCAGCTGGTGTAATGAAAATTCACCGATTCTCTTCGCTACCTACGGTATCTCGTTCGGGTAATTGAAGTTTACGTTCAGATAAGTAAATTCAATTGGCTTGGAGTTCGTCTGACACTCGAGAGGTCAGCCGGATCGTTTTCATCCGTTAATGGAATGTCTTCGAGTCCCGAGACACGAGAAAAGATGGTTGGAAACGATATCTCAAGCAATACCCCAAGTGAGCTACGTGATAATTTCGAATTTAGAAATTTTGCAATTATCAACCGAAAATTTAATTTTTCAAGCTAAATGTCTGACGTTCTGAAATAATTCGGCTCTAAAATTCTTGTTACTACATTTACACCCTATTTTAATACTGTCTTGGTTGTCTACTTACATTTAGTGTCTATCAGACATTATATCAGACACACATTTAGTATTAATCAGAATTGAGCATATTTTATTCGAACAACGAGTAACGAATAAATCTGTCAAATTTATTCGTAAATAACGAATAACGATTTTATTCGAGGAAAAATTATTCGTTATTTACGAATAACGATTTTATTCGAATAGAGATTATTCGAACATGACTTTATTCGTTATACGGAATTCAATAATGAGTAAATGTAGCCGTATACCAAATTGATTATTTCACAAGAAACGACTTCACGGCCTCTTTTCTGCAGCTACAGTTGGACTAATTATTGGAATGAAATTTTATTCGAAGAATTTATTTGATATGTTATTCGAATAAAATTTTATTTACCCAACTCTGGTATTAATACACATGTCGAAAACATTTCAAGTCATTTCAAGTTTTTCACTTTTCAAAAAGTAAATTAAATATTATGTTAATCTTTCAAAGAGTGTAGAAAACTTGAAACGTTTCAACTGAAGGAACAATTATAGGTATCTGAAGAAAAGCAAGAAGCGGAAAATACGCTTTTCCGATCAATTTACCGTCAAAATGATTAAACGACGACGCGATATTAAATATCCACCGATGATATTTTGATCCTTTCCCGACCGCACGACGCTAATTCTCCTATTAATAATTTTCGCCACACCAAGTGAAAAAAGACACAGTTAGGTGCGACGCGAAGATTAAACGTTGGCATTTTGAAAGCTGTTAGCTATGAAGAAAAAGGCTGTTGAATATTCTCCGTAGTCGCGAGACCTTTATCATGATCTGTTCATGCTCCGTGATGAATCGAGAAACGACGACGTCAAAGCGACGTCACCTCACCTTTTCGTAGAGTTAGTTTAAAAGCGAATGGGTTACGCACAGGGCTGTGAGAAGCATCGAGCCGCGAAGACCAATGTTATCTGCGTGCTCTCTCACGTTCCATCAACAAGTGACATCACCCACGCTCGATGGGAACTGATCACGCGAAAATTCTAACGCGTTCAGAGACCTCTTTAATGGAAATTAATTCAAAAAGGCACGAGGGTGACGTTGTTCTTGAGCGATGATAAATGACAATGTAACATGTAAAAACGCGGAACGACTCATTGTTATTTAAGTAACTTAATGTTATGTTATAACATTTATTTGATATTGTATTGTAATACAATATTATATATAATTTCATCGTTCAAGTAATTTAACGTTACGCATTATAATATTTCACGTGTAATTGGTTTTTAATTAATTTATATCGGCAAACCTCACTATTCTCTCACTATCAAGCTTATTTTGTTATTGCTGTTTACTATTAAATTATTTACTAACACTATTTACTATTACTCAAATAATTGCCTACATTTGCTTAACATACAAAATATTTTACTTATATTGCGCTACAACGTCGCACAAAGTTTTTAGAAATTCAGTAAATTATCTTTTTTTAAGCTTTTTTTAATTAAAGTTCTGTTTTATTATTTCTTGGATCCCCTATGCAATTTTTTTTTTTTCAACGGTTCATTTACTTCGATAAAATTAATGACGCAGGTTATTTCATTTTGTCGCAACTTCCGCACGTTATATCACTGAGTGGTTCGGGGTGAATTAAATCTTTCGTTACAAAGAACGTAGATAATCCATAAAAATAAAAGTACACGTAACATTTTTTAATGTACGTTTTCTTACACGTATCACATTTCGTAATCATTTTTCTGTCCATTCTTAGATAATTACAAATAATTATATAAATATAGTAAAAGTATTTGTCTAAATGTCAAGTTTAATAAAAATATCACAGTGAAGAAATTAAACGAGTAAATACCATATATGTATATATATATATATATATATATTGGACGATATACGGCATTAAGAGGATAAATAAATTTCGAAATTTCAGGAGAGAATTGAACTGGCGCGAATGATTAAAATTGAACTGGTTATCCGGGACATTAACACTCTATGTTTCGTGAATGCAAACAAAACGTGCTATGACAAATAGTCGGGAGATTTGACAGTGGGATTGTAGGAAACATTTCAGTTATTATTGTATCCAACATTTGTCTAATCCAAACTGCTCTTGACGTGAAATGACGTGAATAGATCCATTGCCATTTGACGAAATGAAAAATGTAATCAAATACAACTAAGAAAAAAGAGAACTTTACTTGCACTTCAAGAATAAATCCAAAAAATTAATAAAGTAAACATTATCTTAATATCTCATCTGTTGAATATTTTCAAGAAAAAAATTTCTTTCAAGAAAGAACTTTCAAATTCTCATTTCGTATTAGGTATAAAATTCATTTAACAAGTATAAGTGTACATAATAAAATTAATTTAATTTAATTGTATGAGTATTTAATTTAATTGTAAAAGTATCATTCAATTGTTGCATAATTTTCTCTCGTCTCAGATACAACATCTCTTGGAAAAACAAAAATTTCTTCAGTACTTTCTCCGCTCGTGAATACCTTTGACTAGTCAAATTTAACTCTTTACTAGTTAAATTTAAAAATATTACTCGAACAGTATTTTATAATCTCAGAGGAACTCCGACGAACATGGCGAAGGACGAGCAAGATTGGTGTATGATTACCTTGAGCGGCGGCTCGACGACGGATACTCTTATTCGCGCTGGAGACACGAGCACTCTGAGACCTTGTCGCTGGTCTACGTCTTCTCGTCGGCGTACTGCCGTCGGGAGTTCCGCTTCCGCTGTCCTTCTCTCTGTCGGCTTTATCCCTGTCTCTGGCACCCGAGGGAGGCATCGCCTCCAACATTTGCTCCATACTGGAGAATCCGGGCGCACAGATCGAGGCCGATCTGGTCTTCCGGCGTAGAGAATTCTCCGACATCTTTCCCACTCTCTCCGTTTACCGATCTTCCACTCTCACCACTCCCCCGACGATTTCCGGCTTCTCGGAGAAACCCCGCTACCTATCTCCGACTGAATTCACCGACCGAGTTGTACCCAAGAGTCTATTCTCCCACTTCGGGAAACGTGTCTCTTTGAATTTTTTTATCAATTCCCAGGATTCGTTTTCCGGGAACACGTTGCACTTCCCTCTCTCTCTCTCTATTTGTCTCTGCACTTTTGCCCTTTGAAACGATCGTCCAAAGCGAAGTTACCGAGTCCCAAAAGAGCTCTTTCTCTCTCACTACGTCGCGAAAACCATCGGTCGAGCTTTCCAACGAGACGAGTTTGATTACTCCCCGAGCAGACACTTCGGCTTCTTTCCCCTGTTGAAGACTGGTCGAACGCGAGGCACAGATTTGACGTTCGATTAAAAGTTTCGCAGGGACGAGGCGGAGAGTCTTGATTGTCGCGCGCAGGCAAGTCCAAGTGAGTTGATTGGCTGGCTGGCCCCTCCGGCGTTTCGGAAACTCGCGCACCGGCAACGAAAACTTGTGAATTCTGAAGCAACATGTGGCAGCACCGTCGTTAATTGCGGAGAGACGAGACGTTTCGCTCCCCGCGGGTTCTCTCGTCGAAAGCGATCTCGACCCGAATCTTTTGTTTTTTGTTTCTTTTTGTAATTGCTACTGCTACTGTTTGCTAATTGATCTCGTTAATTTTTGGAAAATTGTAATTCCGAATTTCACGTTTCTTTGCTAATTTTGAGGTTCTTTTCTAGTTTCGTTTCTGGCGCTTTAGAGGCGCGTTTTCCTTTGAGAAATTTGTAATTTTTTTCTAACGTATTTCTTGAAAAATAGTAATTCCGAATTGTATCTCTCGAATACCCGCGTTTCTTTTCTACTTTTGTAGCTTTGAGGGCGCGTTTTTCTTTGAAAATTGTAATTTTTCCTTTTTCTTCTAGTCCTGAACATCAATCTAAGATTTACGAAAGCTTTAACAGTTATCTCAAAAGACTTATCTTCGTATCGTGTTAATGTAAGAATTGATAAGATAAATTCTAATTTGTAACTTGAAGAAGCTCTCACGTGTATGAAATTTATTTCATTGAAAAAGATAAGATACTTAGATCTTTACATCCCTTTATATATTTCTTGATCTCGCTTTTTTTTTCATCATCCTGATTGTCACAGTTCCTCGAACACAAGTGACGACAAGTGAAAACGATTCCATTTCAAAGTCAAGTTGAAGATAACCTCAATAAATAAATAAAAATTCCGTCTCCCTTTGAAACGACAGGTTACATTTTTCATAATTAAGGAACTTGAGAACGAATATTCATGATTTGAGAATGAACTGAGAAACTCCCAACACACGCGATCCCTAGACTTTGTCGGGAATAATATTTAGAACTCGAGAGTTTTTATCACTCATCAAAACATAATGAATACCTCTTTCTCTCGGCCAGAGAATAATTAAAAATTCCCAGAGCAACAGTTTGTTTGTCAACGAGATTTTCGACGAAGGTTGCAGAACTAGGTCGGCGACTACACGATGCTTTCGTAACGAGTCGCAAGATATTCGATTGTTTGAATATGCAAGGAGGAAAAGAATGTTTCACGAAGCTACTCCGCGCGAAACACCACTCTCTCTCGAATTGCAAATCAATTTATTGGCCAGTGAAAGCGGCACAGCGCACGACAATTAACATTGTAACTACCTTTTCCAATTACGAGGCTTTGAAGTTACTTCACCATTAGGAATTTGTTCGTCCCAGTGTACCGGCACGGCAGTTAATTTATTTATCTAAGAATGACCCGCCGAGATCGTTCTATTTTATTCCGTAAATAATTATGCGATACAAGAGCTCAAACAATTGGAAAAATTCTATATTTTCTCTCCTGTCGATCTTATGCTTGCAAGATTCTCTTTAACACTCAAAGAGATTTATCACTGTCTTCTCGGGGCAGTAATATTTAAACAAATCATGTTATCGAACAGATAGATGAGAGAAGATAGTACTACTGACAAATCAGAGGAAAATTTTCAGCTCAGAATAAAAATTTATTTATTCGTAACGTGTATATAATTTTTTCACGTGTGTATCGTATCTATCAAATTGCCGAACGCGAATCGACGAGATCCGATTTCCTAGAATCTTCCCAAGATGAAACCAGTTGAAACAAACATACTGTCGAAGTCTTCAAAGTCGTAGAGAAATAAATAAGATATAAACACAGAGAAAACAGCCTCTTTCTCTCAACAAACACAGACAGGAAAAATTCGACTACATTCCCTTTATATTTATTATCTGTTTTATATTTATAAAATTTTCCTACAAATCTCTTAAAGCAGGCGAGAAAATTTTTTCTAGACATTCTAGACTACACTCTCTTTACTATCGGTCTTATATTTATGAAATTTCTCTACGAATCAAGGAAATCTCTTAAACCTCTTGCCACGCACGTCGAGAATTTTTCGTCCCAAATTGCAACACTTTCTCAGTTTTAAGTATATTTAAATGTGACCCAGACAAAACAAATGATAAGTTTATTACTTCTTAATAACTTCTATCCAGTGACGATCATACCGACGAGTTCAAAAGAAAAAGAAAGCGACGAATTATTGTATACGGTTCGGTCACTCGTTATGGTCCGCGCAACCAGTTGCCAGCGCAAGGGTTTAAACCAGACGAGGAAATGTTTTTCCAGAATTTTACCGATACACGCTTCAAATCCCGGGAGGCGAGAGAATCTGTTATAAACGGGCAATAAGTAAGACATAAACGCAATAGAGGAGACTGTTCCAAATGGGAGGGATTCATCTCTGCGGGGCTGTTCGTAGAAATATAAAACGCGACTGGATTATCCCGCGTGCTCGATATTCAAATATAACCGCGATACTTTTCAATTTGCGGAATGGAATGAGGATGGAATGGCAAAAGCCGAGTATTTAAACGGGGCGAGAGAGAGAGAGAGAGAGAGAGAGAGAGAGAGAGAGAGAGAATAAATGAGAAAGTGGAAGATGAGAAATTTGATCGCCAGAAAGAAAAGGAATGAAAATCGCCAAGGGCAGGAAATAAAGGAAGAAAAACTAAATCGAGATACGAAGAGGTATCGTAATTGCAATCAATTACGTCAATGGGGGATCATGCGAATGGTAGAATATATACGCGATGAAGATACGCGCTCGGTTGTCTATACTTAATCGGCGAATTAGACGGGCTATTAATGTTATAGCTGATCCTTCGGCAGTTTCCCCAACGCTTTATAAAGCCTTTATTAGAGGGAACTATCTATCTATCGATCTTCCTGTTTTTTTTTTCTTTCTCTCTCTGGCTCTATGCCTTCCCTTTCTGCCTTTCTTGAGCGTCGCGGGGGAACGACACGTTTATTGCGCTCGAAGTGCAACGTTAAGTGGAAAAGATCAACCTTTTGCGCGTTTACGAGCTTCGATAAATTTCGCGAGGCGCAAGCTCGAAGGCTCGGAACTTGGCTCGTTCATTTATAATATATTGAAGTGTTTTTGGAAACTGAGGTGGCTGACTATTCGAACGAACAATCATATCATGTGAAATCACTAACTATTTAATCAGTCGATTATATCAATTAAATAAGCTTATCGTACGTTTGAAATACCATAATTTCATTTCGGATGTTAATTTTTTTGTTAAATGTTTCCAGTAAATGTTTCCATAACTTCTGTATACATGTTTACAGATTGATCTCCAATTTTTTAATATAATTACGACAGTTGCGTACCATTACGCATTGTGTTGATGAAATTTCAAAATGTATTTCAAAATGTATATTTGCGTATGTACACGCGAACAGATGCTTTATATATATAAATTTCTACGACAAGCACACAGATTGCAGATTTTTATATAATTATGTATGTACTACATCTTGTATATACTGTAAAGGGTTTTAAAAATTTCACCGGCACGGCTGTTACATTTGCATTAATAAAACTTGAAAACAATCTGCAAATGTTGACTGTCAACAAAGAAATTGCACGATATTTTTATAAACCGAGTTTTCTACAGATAAACTGAAAATTTTTCTACAATTTTGAAAAATAGACAGACTACGCAGCCAGTTTAGTACTTGTCGTAATATCTAGCAGATAAAAAGTAGATTTAACAGGCAAAACTTTCGCGACATACGAGCCAAAACAATCGTCGTATAAATTCAAAAACCTAACGACTATATTTTCGAGTTTTCTCGAAAGCCCGAGTCAGGCTTTTAAAATACTACTACACGACGGTGTTTATGCTACTTTACTCTCTGTGAGAATTGGAAATTCGATCGATCCCTCCGATTTCCTTCCTTCGAGGCAACAAAAGGGCAGAGCAACCGCACGAGCCTCGTGCATCCTCATCCCTTGCACCACCTCGACCTTATCGAGGGATAAACTCACGTAATTCATTTCCGCCGAGTCTTGCCGCCTTGCTGCACAAAACATTGCCGCACGGAACAGGTGCGCGAATTGAAATTCAATTTTGCCCTGGGAACCGTGACGATGCGAATTGAAATATATCACACGGTCGAATGGCTCCTGACGCCGCGATAGTTTTACGTCAAACAAGAGAATTTTAACAGTGCATCGACGTGCAAATTCGAGACTCTTACTAATGAATAGAGAGCAATGAACAATGAATAGAGAGCAAATGCATTCTGAAAGAAATCAAACGCTCGTTCACCCGTTGTCCGGTTCTATTTCTACTTTCAGACACTTGCGTGAAAGCAATATTTTAATCTCCCAATCACGATCTCGCTTTCTCCGTATCGGCGGGCTCTCTTCCTGCTTTTATCAGCGCAACGATCGAAGCTCGTTAACGCTGCTCACATCGTGCGACAACTGCACCACCCCAACGATTGCTAATAAATAACTCTAACAATGACCAATCAAACGAAATCACCAAAAAAAAAAAAAAAAGAACAGAAAGAAAAAATCTCGAAGCCTCGTCAAATCTTTCCAAAAATAAAGGGAAAAGAAAGAAGAAGAGAGAGAGAGAGAGAGAAGAGAAACAAACAAACGCGATTCGTCCGATCGATCGAGATCTCTTCGACAATTGACGACGACCGTTCGTGAAAATCGTTACGACGTGTATGATTACCGCACAACGTCTTGGAAAACACAGGCTCGCGTTTACCACTTCCGGTGGCCGGTGATCGCGTCGTCGGATGATCTGCTCGTCACTATCCAAGCTTGCTTGGTCGCCGAACACATGTCTCGATGTCGCGTGGTGCGCCGAGGAACAAGCAACCGACCGATACCAGAAGAAAATAGAAGAGCAGAAAGAACGAAGGAGGGACACGCGAGGCGGAACGGCGCGCAGATACACGTACGACGATACGCGGCACACTGAGCCTCGTCTGAGCAGCGACGTCGCGACGCCAGGCGTCGTGGCAACTCGGCACGCCTCGCGACGACGCTCGGCGAACCTCGTGTCGACGATTTGGCCACTGTCCAAATTCTCCATGCATTCGCCCCCTCTCTCTCTCTCTCTCTCTCTCTCTCTCTCTCTCTGTCTCGCCCTCTTTTTCTTTTTTTTCTTGCTTCCGATTTCTCTCTATTTGCGTGCGGCTTGTTGGAAATCACACACAGCGTATGCACAAGTCAAAATTTGGAGAATTTCGATTCTCAAAAGTGTCGTTCGTTTCAATTTCCCGACACGCTTTCGATTGATTGATTTGGCAAGAGATAAATTCTTTGGAGCAAATACACCCGAGGCAGCGGATCAGTACATAGTTATGATAGTAGATTTAAAGATACGAATTTCGTAGTTCCATTTCTTTCTCTCATTCGAAAAAAAAAACAAAACGAATTTTCTTCTTCGTTTTTAAATAATAAGTTTTATGAAAGACAAGGTTGGATTGGTTTATACTACTACTAATTTTCACTCCTTCGTATGTTAGTTCGTACAAAAATTCTGAATGCTATTGCACTACTAATTTTCACTCCTTCGTATGTTAGTTCGTATAAAAATTCCGAATGCTATTGCACTTATACTGTTATGGATTCTCAGCCCCTCTATTTCCATCTTTTTCTCTTTTTTCTCTTTATCTTCCCATTTATTTCCACCTTGTCTTCTTTCTTCCCAATCGTATTGCTCTCTCACTCTCTTCCTTTATTTTCTCCTTTCTCTCATTCTCTGTAACTCTCGTTTCTGTTCTCTCTTTCCTTTCGATTTTTCTGCGTCGAAAATTACATAAATTTCGGAATCCGCAATTCTCGAAACTATCATCCTCTGAATTTCACAATTAACAAAGTTAATATTTCCGTAAACGTGATAGGTTCTCTCTCTCTCTCTCTCTCTCTCTCTCTCTCTCGGCACGCGGCTCGTTTTGCGTTCTCGTTGTTTCAAAACCGCGAACAGACCAGCGAAATCTGGACGGATTCGCGGGAAAACGGATTATTTACGAGCCACGAAACGATGTTTCGCGCGATCGATGCCTCTCCCTCCCACTTTGCGGTGTTATACCAGCCGCTGGAATCCCGAAACAAGCGAGATTAGAGATACTAGATGGGAAAAGTTCTTTTATTCCCGCAGAGAGAGCTTATTGCTGGTCAAAAGACCATTTGTTTAT
This sequence comes from Frieseomelitta varia, assembly GCF_011392965.1. Classification (NCBI taxonomy): domain Eukaryota; kingdom Metazoa; phylum Arthropoda; class Insecta; order Hymenoptera; family Apidae; genus Frieseomelitta; species Frieseomelitta varia. The sequence goes on along the minus strand of NW_025109979.1, from coordinate 130,176 downwards.
GAGATTCGACGATAGCTCCAGACTACGGGAAGATGGACTTATTCAATAGAAATAATTCTGGACGCTTGATATTCAGTTCTGGGAGTTACTGGTAGTTCAGAAGTTTGAAGTCGATTGAAAGGTCAATGCGGAAGGGATTCGAAGAGTAAAGTTCGAGACAGTATAAATGGTTTACAAAGGTAGCAGGTAATAGCACCAGTTGAAATTGGGATTCACGATATTCGTGGAGAAATATCAGTAATTTAAGGAGAAAAATAACGATAAAAATAACGAAAATAGCCGAATTGATATACTCAAATATATAACATTTAAATAATTAATTTAATTAATTGATTAGCTAACTAATGTAATTAGTTAATTCGACTAGCCAACATAATTTCAATAATTCAACTACTTCAACATTTGAATAATTAGCTACTTTGATTGCTGGTATAACATAATTCAAATGATTTAAACGACTCGACTAACTAATATAAAATTAGCAAATTCGACTAGCTAATACAATTTTCCGATAAAAATATAATTAGGTAATTCCTCGAAGCCTAACGCACGTTCCAAGATTTATTCAATCATCGTAGTTCTTGTAAAACGGTGATGAAATCGATCCTTTCCCGCGATAGACGATTTTCAGAAAAATTAGTAAGAACTTCGACAAATTTCTGACTCATTCAATTTCGAAAATTCTATTCCGCCACTCTCTAAACATTCTCTAAACGCGTGAACATTATCGTTAATTAACATTGTTAAATAGTATATATATAATATATAAATACGGTACGTTCTCAGGTGAAAGTAACTAGATGTGTAGAACACATGAATCCTTTAGTCAACCAAACATTATATTTGCTGTTTCAATTTACAAAGAAACGGATGTTTTCGCAGATCCAACGACATGACATTCCTACACTCGCGCTCGTGCATGATCAAATTCGTAAGAAAATCGGCGATATTAAATCATTCAAAATAAATAGCAACGACGGGAAGATATTGCTCTTGGCATGAGCATTGTTGTCGTAGGAAAGTAAACGGACGCGTCGTTAGGTTTTAGTTAGGTTAGTGACTACCGCCGCGGAGCCAGATTTTCAGAAGCCAAAACTACTTTCGACGAACGGAGGAAATTTGTAGGAGAAATGATGGCAAGAGCTACGATCGCGTTTGCGCCATTTCGCCAGAAGGCTATTGTGAGAATTTAGCTCTCCGCTTCGAAATGATTTCGCGGAAGTTTTCGAAGTTTAGCTTTTTCTTTGCGATCAATCACGTTACTGCGAACCGTTCGACTGAGAATGTGTGATAGTCAGTATCCATCCAGAAAATAGTAGCTTGATTTCTCGATGAAAATGACAAATTTTCGCCATTACATGACGCGCGAAATCATTTAATTCGCACAGATAAACACACGTAAACTTTTATGAACGTATTGTGTGCGTTATAGAAAATGAAATTTCAATAGCATCGTGACAGGATTCGGCTGTTATGATTTTATTCGGCGTAGTTTGAAACAAATCTAAGACTCCAGTGTAGGTACAGAAATGTTAATATCAATTATCATTCTATTCATGTTGCACGTATGTTATGTTTTTTATTAAATACGTATTATATATTATCTTGCACATTTTGATTTCGAATTTTATTTCTCATAATCATAGCGATTGTATTAAATTCTAATTGCCCAGTATATCCATAAAAATGTTCTATAATAAGTGTTCACATCAGTCAGTCCATACTAGTTTAAGTCAAATATTTCCATAGTATGTTGAATAATTTTTATTCAAACAGAATTGCAGATCATATTTCGCTAATTTCATAGCAATAAAATAGAATACATACCTATTCGCTTCGTATGCAGTGAAATATAGTTAGTTATATTTATATTTCATATTTTTTATTCGGAAAGCAGATAAATCTACTTTTTTTTCATGTCAAAATAAAACGTTTCTTATAAATCGCAACCTCTCCTGATGTAGCGAAATAATGAGCGCAATATTTTGACCTGTTTAGAGGAAACAGCCAATCCACAAACGTATTCTTCCTCAACTTATGATCAGTCATCCTTTGAAGAGGAACCATGTACAACGCATTTCCATGAAACGTTCAACTACCTCGCTACGACCAATTGTATATTGATCGAGTCTTTGAATATAATACCTAACTTTAGTCAAATCGCGCAGACTATGAACATTAATGCATTTATAAGAAATCTAAAGATATGAAAATACTCATGTCATTAAATATCACTATGATGTCTACTAGTACATTTACCCAATATGATACTCATTATAATATTTAATGAGCGAAATGTGTCTTCATTTAAATTCCATATCTTTGGTTAATGTTCATAAAAATCATTAGCAAAATAATTATTACATTTCGTGCAAACAGATAAATATTGCAACTAAATAGATTAATTAGACTTGGAATTCTCTTAAACTTAATAAATATTTCTTTGGTATTTGTTCGTATCGCTGACGAAAGATTTTTAGTCTGACAATCAGTTTGAACTTCTCATGACAAAGAAACGCTCTTTGCGATGCTTTAATTTAATAAAGAAAGCAGCATGAAAATCTATGACAAAGGTGGAACACACTTTACAAAAAACAGACTGCACGCTTCGAATGTCGAGAGCGACCAAACCGTACACCTGTTTATACACGTTCCAATTGCTCGTTCTTCTCTTTCCCAGTGGAAGAGGAGGAAAGGAGATTTTTAAGGAACAAGGACGTATTAGAAACAATATACAATGCCTCCTTTTGTACGAAGCTTCGTGTCCTTCAGAAAATATCAATACGATTCGCGAAGGAGAGATTAAAGAAAGAAAAAATAGCACGAACGTTAACACGCGGCACCCGAATCGCCAACTTTAGGTTAGTACTCGAGTTGTTGATATGGTTAACAGTACAGTCAATTATACCAGTAGGCAAACGTATTTCGTGGATACTCGCAAGAGTACATTTACGAGTGAACATAAGTGAACGTTCCAAAGGTAGAGTCTATCATTCGTACTTTAGAAACATTAGATATTTGTTCAAAAAACTTTCAAGATAATTATTACATATATGTAGCTCAGTTCAATTATTCCGAATTCGTCCGAACAAATGTTGGTCACCAATCAAAACCTTTCTCTCTCTCTCTCTCTCTCTCTTTCTCTCTCTCTTTCTTCTTCTGTCTGAATCAGTACACGAGATCTAGCCTCTGTACCCTCGAACCAAGGTCTTTCTTCGCCTCGCCCTATCGTTCCAGAGGACATTAAGAGGGAACAGCGCGAGTATTTTTGACTTGTGGCGGTTTAAAGGCTATTTCGGTATCAAAACGTCAACCTCTTCGACCGTGGTGTTGTCCGCCTCCATCCTCTCATCGTTCGCCCAACCGCTTTGTTTCTTTCCTCCTCCGCGAGGAATATTCCCCTTTTGATATCTATTTAAAAGCGTCGGCGAGCCCTCGCGTTAACTACCTTCATCGCGGTTGTCATTGACCCTCGACTAATTCGAGGCTGCGAAAATAAATTCTGCGAAAGCCACGCAGGACAAAGAGTGGCCGAACGAAGCAACGAATTCGCGCTGACCATTTTAGAAGTAGGACGCAGAACTAAGATTTAGACGGCGCGGAACTAAGATTTTCGTGGAAATTGCCCCGTGAAAAGGAAAACGTTGATTCATCCTGACACGCTGCTCGACTTTCCAGAATTTCTGAGCTTCCAGTTGAAAGGTGGTCATAGTTCATTGTTAATGGCACGAGAAAGAAAGAGCGGGAACCTCAGAGAGCGATCTGAAATCGAGAATCTACACGAACTGCATTTACTGCGAAGATAGTCCCTTCGAACTACTCGAGCAATACTACTAGCGAAATTTTACGTTATTCTTAATTATAAATTAATAAATTATTAATAAATTCTCTTAATTAGCTTGTTGCAATGTTGTAGATGTAAACTTTGTAATTACAAATCAGCTGATGGTTCCGTTTAATAAACTGTAACTTTTAACTTGCCAATTTACTAATATCATTAACTGTTGTCAAGTATTTTTTTTTTTTTTTTTTATTTATTTAAATTCAACGTCCGTGAGATTAGAATCTCAGTAATATATACGGCGTGCAGTAATAATTATTGAAAGATTGATTATACATCACGCGAGTTTTTCATTTCAACGACAGTATGCTGGATTTTTGAAGAAATTACTTGTCGTCGATGTTCTGATTTTAATATCGGTGAGATAAAGAGAGAACCGAGTGGTGAAAATTGGCGCAAGGAAAGGGAAAATCATATGCGGGCCATTGTAATTCGGATTTGGAAGGGAGATGCTGCGCGAACGGCAGACGTCGATGTGGAAATTCAATATACATCGGACGGGACTTAACACGGTCATGGAGAATCGGAGGTATGCGAATCTGACAAGGCATGCGAATTCAAGATCCAACAATAATCTGTCGCGTGTAAGGGGAGCAGGTTCTCCGCGCGACGACTCAATACACATAACACGACCGATCGCGGCAAACCGCGAAATTAGACAGTGCTAATTGCGAATGCCATGTCCGAATTGTATCGTCCGATTACGCGAATATTAATCAGCGAGAAAATTTCAGGTAAAACGTCAACGTCGTTGAAAATCATTGATGATTCCTTATTTCAGAGTTTCAATTGCATAAATTACGTATGAAATATATTTTCTAAGATAGAATCCGTGAAGCATGAAGATTCATATTCATATAAATTCAGATTCACATAAAACAACGCGTATATGTAATTTATTGCATACAAGAAAAATAATCAATGTAAAACTGATTAGCAGCTAAGTATCAAAAATTTATTAAAAAATGTGCAAAAACATGCTGTTTCCAATACTTTGTAGCTTGATTGTTCCACGTATGCAAGAATAATCAATATTTTCAATTATAAATCTTGTTCGATGTGAGTGTCGTATAAAATATTTTCTTTTATTTTATAACAATTTTAAAACTATTGAAATTTGTAGATTCGACTAGGAAAAAGTTGAATATTCTTTCTTGTAGAAATAAAAAGCGGGGAAAGCTTCGTAATCGAAAATGGTGTAATTTCACAATATAAGTAGAGACATTAGGAGGGTGGCACAATATACATTATGCATAAAGATACTAGCCAAATCTAATTCCACAGGAATATCGATATTATTATCGTGAGCCTTTGATAGGCAAGTGGCATGCACTGTCGATATCGGTTGCATAAACAGTCTTAAGTGCATACGCAATGGCACTGTATGATCAGAGGTGAAGTTAATACATAAACTAATCATACATCAACTTATATGTATATATGATAAAACAACTTATTCAAAACTTTTAGAATTATCTATATTGTTTAGAAAGAGTGTCTTTAATCCGGAAAATAGAATTAGTATAACATTTTCAGCAAGAGATTTTGATTATAGCAAAAAAGATTACTACACGTGCTGTGACACATTTTGATTGTGAAATTTGTTTCTTCAATACTGATTTGTTAAATTAATATTATTAAATGAAATATATTATCGATCATGATACTAGCTATTAACGTTTTCCTCTCATTCTAATACATTTGATAATGTATTAAAATAACTTGATGAATTTCTAATGATTGCACTGTATTATTTAGAACTTTAATATCTTTCTGAAAGTATCTTTCAAATTGTTGAAAAATCAAAAACTAATTAAGACGATTTTAATTGAAAATAAAACAATTATGATGATTTTCATGATTCTATTTGTGAAATATAATTTTATGATTAGATAGTTATAGTGTATATAACATTTTTTATAGCTTTGTTTAAGCTTAAAAGTATGTAAAAACTGTTCAAGAATTATTTAAAAGAAAGATTATGCTATTTTTCCAAACATTATTTCTACTGTAATATATGTATATAATTATAGATGATGGAAAAATTTTAAGTTTTTTTTTATCTATTATAAAATTATACCAATCTATAGAAATATTTATAACTTTTGCAATAACATTCAAAAATTGGAAAATTCAAAAAATTTTAAGTAATTAAACAAACTCGATAAAAGCAAAGAGAAATTTAAAGAAACAAAATGGAGTATGCAAGTACATTAAAAAAAAATGTACTGAAATGATTTTCAACTTATAAAATAATTATTCAATTGTTAATAAATAAATAATTATTCAATAATTATTCAAATCAAAAGATATAATTGAACAAAACACGTTCGATAATGGTATTTAGAAATCTATAATTTAAAATCTTTCCATAGAATCATTCGTTTCCAAGCGCCATATTTAAAAAGTCAAGACACGCTAAATAATATTCGTTCGCAGCCATAATCAAAGGTATAATATTTAATAGACTAGAAAGACCACAAATGATTTAAAGATAAGGGAATGCAAGTGATGAAAACTTCATAAATAAACAAAGCATAATTAAATCTGGCAATTTTATATATTCTTCAGACGCACAATAATCGCGGGAAAAATTTGTATTGCCATCTTACCTCGTTTGAATATTGTTTCTTTTCCAATTCTATTTGCTGCAACATTTCATCCTTGAACACGCGAAAACACTATGTTACTATATTACTATAGACACAAACCATGAATTAACGTTAATTAGCCAGAATTTGAACAAATATTTGACAAAAATTTTATCTACTATATCTCTCCACGCACCAGTATCAAAGAAGCACTAGCACTAACTGAGAATGCAAACAGCACGGTAGCAATGTTTGCACCACTGGCGACGAATCTAGGAACCTATGTCGATTATGTTGGTAATAATATGTTTACGGCTTACATTGAATAAAATAGTGATTTGTTTGCGGCGTTTTTTGTGCGAACTGAGAAAAGAAATAAATGGGCGTGTAGGAAAGAAATTTTCAATTCCTGCATTATTCTAAAATGGAAACGAGTACCGAGCAAACATCTGTAGCTACGGAAGCCGCTTCTAATAATGAACAGGAGCACAATGAAGAGGGCATGGAAGAAACTGAAGATTATAGTTTCGATGGTGAAGATTATAGGCATTTTGTACCACGGGGTCGAGGAGGATTTAGGTGCGTTACAGTTTCTCTTAACACCTCGTACGTCCCTCTCATTAGTTATTGCCGAAAATATTAGAGAAAAAAAAGTAAGGTTAGGTTGTCCCTCCCACCACCCGCGATACCTCTGCCTGACCTCTTATGTATGTTTGATCGAAACGATCAAACTTCATATTGCCACGAACTCCTTGTGCCTTAAGTACTATGGAAACGCGACTCTTGTTCCTACTTACGCTCCTATACGATGAAATGATTTGCCCACAATTATACAATAATTTTATTGATTTGTTTCATGGATTTTCTGTGACAACACAAATTCTCATTTGTGAATGTAAATTGTTCTTTTCACTTATTTGACATATAATGTGAAAAAAAAGGTAAATATTACCTTGATAAATATTCACGATTTTTGCAAAAGCATTGCAAATCACATTGGCTTGTAAATAAATGATCTTGTATGTGACATTGTAATGTCCAAATTTCTCTATGGAATCCAGAATTAGTATGAAAAAAGAAAAATTAAAACGAAAGATGCTGAAGATGTCTGCACTTGGGTAAATGATTCAGACGTATGGTACGTAAGTACGTAGTCACGACATATAACAATAATTTAAGGGGTCGTGGCAGAGGTGGGTTTGATTTTCCAATGAGAGGTGGACCTCCGAGATTTAGAGGAAGAGGATTTGGACCTAGAGGACCAATGTTTCGGGGAGCCAATAATGGATTTCCATTTGAGGGACCTCCTAGGCCAAATTGTCCACCGGGCCCAGCAGGACCACGTTTCCGAGGGCCACCGCCGTTCGATCCTAGTTGGGGACCTATGGGGCCACCGAATCTGATGGGACCGCCAAACCTTATGGGACCTCCAGGAATGGTAATTATAAGTTAATTTTATGTAGTAGTGTGGCATCATTTTCCAGTAAAATGATTACGTATAATGTAACTTTATATGTAATTAGCCACCACCACACATGATGAATGGCCCAATTGGGACAGGTCCGGGACCATACGGACCACCTCCTGGAATGGGACCACCCAATATGAATAACGTAAATTTTGATTTACAGAAACATAGAGAGACATATAAATACCTTATTCTAATACTTGGAATTTTGTTATAGATTCCAGGTCAGCAGCAACCACAACAACAGGCGCAACAACAAGCAAACATTCCAGGCTTAGATCTCAATGGAGAAGTATGGGTAGAGACGAAAACACCAGATGGCAAGTCCTATTATTATAACATTCGTACAAGGGAAACCACATGGACAAAACCAGAGGGACCAAATGTTAAGGTCATGGTACAAGACCAGGTCAGTTACATTCTATTGTACATTTTTATTACTAAGTTATATCATTTATATTTTTCTGAACATTTCTTTTACAGTTAGAACAACTAGTACATGGAGCTTCTAAGCAAACAGGCTCAACTGGTACTTCTACTTCAACTACTACTCCCAATCAAATTAATGAAAATAGGGTGTCTCAAAATACTGAGCAATCTTCAACAAATAATGCAGATGCCATCAATCAACTTAGTACTGCTCCTCCTGGTACAGGTCCACCTCCTACACTTGGTGAAGCACCAGACATGAATGCACAACCAACTGATGCAACACAAGCAAATGGTATTATTTTATTGGTTGAGAAAATTAAAATTGTTATACATAATGATTTAATAAAAATATCATAATATTGTTTTTCAACAGGTACAGCACCTACAACTGTAACTAACACTCCAGCTATGAATACCCCAGCAGTAAATACAAATATGATGCAACCTCCCCCTAATATGATACCTATGCAACACAGGATGCCAAATCAGTTTGGTGGTCCAATTGCAACACAGTTTGGAGCAGCCCCTTTTGGTATGCCGCCGCCAGGATTTCAGCCTTTTGGAGGCTATGGTCCACCACAAGCAAATTGGGGTAATATAATGTGTATAGATACGTAAAGAAAAAAATAATTATATGCTAAACATATTTTTCTTATGGCAAAAAAAAAAAAAAATATTCGTCAGGTATGCCACAAATGCCGCATGGAGTCATGACTCCCCAAGCTCCGGCAGAAGACCCTGCTATATTAGCTCAGCTAGATCAAGATTTAGTAGCGTCTGCTATGGTATGGACCGAACATCGAGCTCCAGATGGAAGATTATATTATTACAATAGTAAAGCTGGAGAATCTGTTTGGGAAAAACCCCAAGCTTTAAAGGATCTCGAAAGTATGCCTTTAAAATATAAATTTAAAAGCAATGTGAACACGAAAAAAATATTTATTATTATCACTAGGTGCAAAATTGGCGCTACGACAAAAAACAGAAGAAGCAGCTGTCAACTCTGCAAGTGCTGCCGTGACTACTTCCACTATAACTAGTAACAATGTAGTTACTGAACCCACAAAACAAGAGAAACCTCAAGAAAGTAATCATGAAACCAAAGATAGTATAAAAGAAACAGACGCTAATAAACCGAAAAAAGAGGAAGCTACTCCTAAAGAAGCTGCTAAACCTCAAGACAAGTCTAGACCAATTTCTAGTACTCCCGTACCTGGAACTCCTTGGTACAAAATTAATTCAGTAATTTTTACGATGGTTAGGCAAGATTTAAATTTAAATTGTTTACTAGGTGTGTTGTTTGGACGGGCGACGGACGCGTATTTTTTTATAATCCTTCATCGCGTATTTCTGTCTGGGAAAGACCAGATGATCTCATTGGTCGTCAAGATGTCGATAAAATGGTATCTACACCTCCAGATGCGGTGGTACCTCCTAAACCAACTCGTCAGTCAGATACAAGTGAAAGTAGTGATGATGATCAACCAACACCAGCGAAAAAAATGAAGCAAGAAGATACAAAAAGTGAATTATACACATGGTGTTTTATGTTATATAAATATTTCATATATTACTAAAATTGCCATATTTCTCATTTTAGCTGCAGCACCAAAAGAAGAAGAGGAGAAAGAAAACAAAAAAACTATTGATATCGGGAAAGAGGCTGCAATAGAGGCTGAAGTACGAGCTGCCAGAGAAAGGGCAATTGTTCCTTTAGAGACAAGAATTAAATCGTTTAGGGATATGCTTGCAGAAAAAGATGTAACTAAATATAAATCAATAAGTAACATCAATATAAAATCAATATAAAATAAAATTTATTCAATTTAAATAATTATTTTTGCTAGGTATCCGCATTTAGTACATGGGAAAAGGAGCTTCACAAAATTGTGTTTGACCCTCGGTACTTACTGTTAACGTCGAAGGAGAGAAAGCAAGTTTTCGAGAAATACGTGAAAGAGAGAGCGGAAGAAGAGAGGCGGGAAAAGAGGAACAAAATGAAGGAACGGAAAGAACAATTTCAAAAATTATTGGAAGAAGCTGGCCTTCACGGAAAGTACGTCGTGCCTTTAAAAAAATTTTAGAAATTTTAGAAAAGAATCTAATTTATTTTTTGTTTTACAATAAATTAATATTTTTCATCTAGATCTTCATTTAGTGATTTTGCTCAAAAACATGGGCGTGATGAACGGTTTAAGAATGTAGAAAAGATGCGTGAACGGGAGAGCCTATTCAACGAATATCTGCTGGAAGTGCGAAAGAAGGAAAAAGAGGAAAAAACAGCAAAACGAGAACAGGTATTTTCATTTTATTAATATCATTGATCTTGTTGCAATGAAAACATTACTTTTCAGGATTCGTACTACGATATCAAAATCTGAATTGAAACTTTTTCCAATTCACCTTCGAAACATTCACTACTTTAATAATACCATAAATAAGAAAAAATCCTATGAATATTATTTCATTCACGCGATAAAAAAAGCAAAAGTTTTGAAATGGGAGAATTAAGGTACTTATTATTCTGGCTAAAATTTTTTAAAACTATAACATACAGCTTTAAAATTAATGTTTTAAAATGTTTTGAAATATTTGAAATATCTTGTATATTACTTTCCGTACCTCAATTTTCCAGATATATCAAAGTATCATAAAAAAAATAACGTTTGTTTGGAATATATCCATTAAACCTATCCCCTTTCCATATCAAATTTCATTTTCATATATACATCCTTCATTCCGTCATAATAACAACAAAGGAAATGTGAAATGAAAATGTAGCATATAATATATTCGCGATAAGTTATACAAAACCTGAATAAGTCTTCATTTAGCAAAATTTGTATTGTTTTACTGTTCAAAAAAGATATAATATGCGATGATACGTAAATGAGTAATAAATACAAAAGAAATATTCTAATCTTAAATTAAACCGAATATAACGCATAATTAATTTATATTTTCAGCAATAATTAATCGTTTTTTCAGGTTCTATAGGTATGTTACTATTTTGTTCCACTTGTAAGATTTATCTAATATGAATTCCTAAATTAATGGCTGAAGAACACATACCAGGAGAAGTTTCTCTAATAATTCTCTACTCCAGTAGATTTTCTCGATAGACAAAAGTTTTGTAGCTGTAAGATGGGAGATGTAGAGAATAAAATCTTAGTATGTGACGGTTCCTTATATACTTATGTGTTCTGAACTCTCCACTTCAGTCAGGAGGCAGGCAGGACAGGTTCCGTATGTGGAGTGGCTTGGTTCTGAAGCTGGTTGGTGGCATGGATGATGTCATCTACCATCCCCACCTACACTGCGTGGCACAGTTGGCACACCCTCGCGCGCCGCATTCTTTACTCCAAAGCAGAGTCATGAGAATGAACGAACTCGGTATTTGTATATTACTCGTAATCCTCGTTACTTCAAAAGATTAACTTTTCCCCAAAAATCAAAACCAATTTCAAAGAAATTAAATATATTATCAGTAAAAGAAAATATGGTGTCAACCCCAATGGTAGCATCAATTCCAAACTCATATTTGCAGATCTTGTTCTGTTTTCTGGAGATAAAGAACCGTTTATTTTGAGAAACAAAAGCTACCAGTCTATTTTACGATTGATGTATCAACATAAGAACAAATTTATTTTTTTTTCTTTACATTTATCGATTACGTAGTTTGATTAGTTTCGATAAATAAACAAGGAAAATGCCCGAAATATCATTCTTGACAATTGTTCTTATGTCAATACATAGCATACTTTGAAAGTTTGAAAAACAAATAATATCAGAAATTGACGTACATCAATTGGCGTCAAGATATTTCTTTTTTAAATAATATCTTTTTAAATTATTACCAAAAAAAAGTATTTGCTGTTAAATGCAATAGTGATATTTTTGTTTAAAAATTAATATATTTGAAGGAACATGAGATCAGATTGAAATGATAGAATGAGTGTGCTTTTATTTGGTTTGTATTCTTCAGAGAACCTTGACTGCTTTTGTCTTAAAAATAATAGAAGTGGACATTGCAATCCTATTGTGTTTAGATAAAAATTAGACAATTGTGGCACAAATTTCTTACTATCTTAAAATTGTATAGGATCAGGATCCGAGTAATAACTATAACAAAAGATTCAAGACCGAAATGTGCCAACAACTCTGGTCAACTTTTCATTATGAGATAGACGTGTATAAGTTTACGTAAATAACAAATTATTATTATTATTACCATTATTATTATCATTATTGTTATTATTATTATTATCATTATTATTATTATTATTATTATTATTAAATTGAAACCATAGGTCGTTCACAAATTACGTAATGGGCAAATTAAAATTTTTTATTTTTAATAATATAGAAGTATAAGAACCAGAGACATATAATTCATTAATTATACTACTAGTAAAATCTTAACTTAATCATTTTTTTGAACAGATTAGAATTATATTAATAAAAAAAGAAGCTTCAAACATTAAGTTTAACTTAAAACTCTTCTACTTTTTATGTTACAAGTTTTATTATATCATATTTACTGCATCATTCACAAGACATTGTATAATTCTTGAATAAGAGTAATAAAAAATTGAGATCTATATATTTTGTGTAAGTACTGTAGAACAGACATATATAGGAAAAATAAAACCTCGTTTCGTAATTTGAACGGCTAAAAAAGCTTTTAATATTTTCAAAATCTCCTGATGATATACTAACGCATTTTTTCTTTTCAGCAAGGGCAGCAGATAAAAATTTATCCGTTTTTATATTCCGTCTCATCATTAAATAACAACATATTTCCTCTTTGTATGTTTACGTTTCAGTACCATTTCATGTACTGCAATATAGAATATATTTAATGATGATTCGGTTAGCAAATAATTATTTTTACAGCTATAATGATTATAATTTTTTTCAGCAAATCTGACCAGCTTATTTCATTAAAAATTCCAACAAGTAGAGCCCTTAACGTTGTGATACCTCCTGACACGAACGAATGACATGAATGACTATTTCTTCTACCCCTAACGAAATGTAGTTTGAAAACCAATAAAAAGGTTTGCAAGTTGACATAGTTTGATCCACATTACAAGCCGTATAAATTTTTATAGACACGTACATATAATATTATACATGATATATCTATATATTAATAATATAAACTGATTGTAATGTGGCTGAACATGTATTCATTGGTTGGAAATTCTTAAGCGTGCATGATAAAACTGAAACAAGCAAAAAAAAAAAAAAAAAAGAAAGAAAAATAAATAATTCAATAAATAAATAAGATAATCAATTTTAAGACAGAATTGTACAAATAGAGTGTAAGCAAGGGCTGATTATTTTTCAACGATAAAAACTCTTACGTTAAATGCGTTTCAGGTGAAAAAGGAATTCATAGCGATGCTACGTGAACACAAAGACATCGACAGGCATTCGCATTGGAGCGATTGTAAGAAAAAATTGGAATCAGATTGGAGGTACAGAGTCGTAGAATCGGCAAGCACGAGAGAAGATTGGTTTAGGGATTACATTCGTATGCTAAAGGAGGAGAGGAAAAAGGAGAAGGAGAAAGACAAAGACCACCGGCACAGAGATAAAGATCACCATAAATCCGAGAAGAAAGATAGGGACCGAAAGGATGTTGATAAGTACAAGGAAAAATCGTCGAAGGACCGGGTTGACAAGGACAATTCGAAGGACAAAAAGCGACGGAATGAAGCACCTTCGGAGGAAAACGGCAAGGAGAAAAAGGAGGCAGCGACGGAGAAAGAAAGCGGCGAGATCGAAGATAATGATGAAAAACCATCGAAGAAAGAAAACGATGTAAGTGATTTTTGAACACTTTTTGAATTAATTAGAATTAATTTTACACGGAAATGTTATATGACCCTTGCCTAGAAGGAGAACGCGGAAGACCAGTCTGATTCGGAAGAAGATCGCGAAAAACAGAAACGAGAGCGTGAAAGAAGAGCAGAAGCTAGTCTTCGTGAAAGGGAGAGAGAAGTTCAAAGAACTCTTGCCACGCATCTTCGCGATAGAGATAAGGAGAGGCAGCATCATCGTCATACGGAAGCAGTGCAGCATTTTAGTGCTCTTCTTGCAGATTTGGTACGTATCTTGGCTACGTGAATTTAAGTGAATTCAATTGCTTAACGCTTAACACAACGCTCACAACGTTTACAGGTAAGGAATGGTGACTTAGCGTGGCGAGAAGCAAAACGACAATTGAGAAAAGATCATAGATGGGAATTGGCTGAAAGTTTAGATCGTGAGGAAAAAGAAAGACTATTTAATGAACATATAGAGCAACTTAGTCGTAAAAAACGTGATAAGTTCCGTGAATTGCTTGACGAAGTAGGAGCCTCTACCGAACTGACCGCCTCGTGGAGAGATATAAAGAAATTATTAAAAGACGACCCTAGATATCTGAAATTTTCGTCTAGTGATCGGGTACGTAACTTATTTAAATTTACATAGGAATGTGAATTATGAATCACTTTCTACCAATGCTACATGCGCTGTATTTATTTTTTTGCAGAAGTGTGAAAAAGAATTCAAAGAGTACATTAAAGATAAACTTGTTGCGGCCAAAGCCGACTTTAGGGAACTTTTACAAGTATGTTAAAAATATATTATCACTTCTATCTATTGTACAATGTTTCATAGTATTAAATATCAATTTTAGGAAACGAAACTTATTACTGATAAGACGTATAAAAAAGTACAAGAAAATAGTGCACATTTAGCCGAAATTGAAGAAATTTTGAGAAAGGATCGAAGATTTCTTGTATTAGAAGCAGCAGCTGCTGAACGGACGCGGTTATTAATGGGATATTTAGAAGAATTGGCACGTAGGGGTCCACCTCCACCACCTACTGCCTCAGAACCTTCAAGAAGACCAACTACAAAGTAATTATCGTCTCCAATGAAGCAACAAAAGTGTCTGTATAAGTGTTTGAATTTTCGGAATGTATTTTTGTTTTAGCTAACGAGGTCTGCATCAAAGCATGGTATATATATGGTGTCCAAATAACAAATCAGTGATTGAATTTATAGCTGTAGTTGAATTGAAGTACTTTACACACGAGATGATTATCGCCTGTAATTATAGGAATCAATAAAACTAACGCCAATTCTACACAGCTAAAATGTGTGTCATACTGTAAAGATGCCATAGTGTAAGCATATTATTTGTTGGATTACGTTAAAATAGATTCTAGTTAACAAAAAGAAATTATTAATAATATTACATAATAATATCATAAAGTGCGAATTTTATACATATTTTATCCAGGTTTGTTACATAAGCACCTCATTACAAATAATTTTGTATGAAAATTACATGAGAGTTACAATGGCGACTGTTTGTTGCACTCTCAACTAGTTTAAAAGCATGTGCAGTGAATTTCTATAAACTGATGTTAAAATGTAATAGTCCAAAAATATATTGATCATTGTATCTAAACAGAAAAAAAAAATGTATAACATACAACAATCACACACAATAATTTTTCGATGGAATATAATTCAGAAATCATATTTTCAATGTTTCAATTATTTTTCTCATACAGTTCTGTTGGATTATGGAACGTAAGTATCCTGCAAAACATTCTTAATATTTGAAATCATTTGATTCTAAAGAAATCATACAGAGAATATTATATATTGTTTACAATGAACTGACTATTATTCGTCATTTGTTAATGTGGCATTTTTACGGTACGAAATTCTTAATCTCATAAAATATACTAGGAAAATATATTTTCTTCAATAAACTATTGATAAAAATTATGATAATCAGCATTTACACGTATCCCCAATGATCTATTGAATTATTTACGTTTTATTTCCAATGTTTTGTGATATTTCATTGCAGACTCATTATAGAAAACAAAAAAAGAAAAAAATGAACAATAAAAACTGTTGAAGATTTAAAAAATTATCACATTAATTTGTATATTTTATTTTATATTGAAGAATATTAAAATTGCTTATTTTTTAACTCAAAAATAATTTACACGATATGTAATAATATAATGTTACAATATAATATGTATATGAAATAAATATAATAAAATTTATGTGTATTGTAACATTACAAAAAGACATAATTTTATTTTTTTAATTACATTATTTAATGCACAATTTTCGAATATCAAAAAATATAATGAAATTTATTCAATTTCCTGTTATTAAATATTTAATTTATCAAGCATTATATATATATAAAATAGTCATGTAAGTATATATTTATTATTATAAGCTGTATCAGATATTTTAATTAGATCATACGCGTGGTGATTTCAATGCCAACATAAAACAGTGACTTCAATGTTTGCATCTATCAAGGGAGATGCGCTTACACCATGTCTCTTTTACGTAAATGATCTTTTGTCTCCTACATATAAAATTTAAATCAACGACAAAATATTTGCAATATAATCTTTTCAATAATTTTACGAGCAAATTTTTTTATCAATCAAAGATGATTTATTTGCATCTAGATTAAAATCTTCTCGCTTTCGCGCTAACTAAAAATTTTCAACATACAGATATTCCACAAAATTTATACCACTGTCACGAAATAAAATGCTGTACATGATTACATATGGTATATCTTTACCGTTACAATCGAGACCAAACTGCACTTCCTGCTAACTCTGCAGGAATACAAATTGGCAACTTGACACGATGCCTAGCTTGTAACCGAATATTCTCTCGCGATTTCACATAAATAGTAGTTGAAAATCCAAATACCGATGAATATCTCTCACGAACTCTATTACTCAAATAGCATTTTATTCTACAAATTTGTATTATAAAATTTTTTTGTCCTTTCCAAACACCTTTTTAACTATCACTAACTTCTAATTTCTTTCTATTTGTACATAAAATTAATAAAAATAAATGTTCAAAAATTAGTCTATAACATATATGTTTTATTGATTAATATATATAGCTAATTTAGTAAAGCTTGAACTCACTCCTGGAGTTTTCTTTCTCAGGGATTATCTCAAAAATCAGAAGTTATTCTATTTAAATTATTTAAGTTATTATTTATCTATTTCAAACAGTTTTGAATTATTTCAGCAAAACAGTGCACATTTACAGTTGCATTAAAAATAAAATTCATTGAATCACATTATACTATATATAAATATGCAGCATCTATTGTTCGATACAGATACTTATATATTCTAAAACTTCAAATGTAATTATCATATATACGGTGGAAAAAAAATTGTGTTCCTATTTGTTTAATTCAAAGTGACCTTGATTTAGCTATGAAAACAAACAGTTTTCGAGATTTTTTTTATTGAGACCTACTGTACACCGTTTAACTTTTGTTCTAAACTTTCTTTAGTCAGATGGCTGTAAGTAGGTGAAAAATCGTGCGTCGTGTTACGAGTAACACACTGTATATGTCCTTGTCGCACGCTGTTGCTCTCCATGCCTACCGCGGCTATGTCTGTCCTTGTCACACGCCACTGCTGTCCTTGTCTACCGCGACTATGTATCTGTCCTTGTCTCACGCTGTTGCTCTCCTTGTCTACCGCGGCTATATGTCTGTCCTTGTCGCACGCTGTTGCTCTCCTTGTCTATCGCGGCTATATGTCTGTCTTTGTCACACGCTGTTGCTCTCCTTGTCTATCGCGGATATACGTCTGTCTTTGTCACACGCTAGTGTTCTCCTTGTCTATCGCAACTATATNGTCTGTCCTTGTCGCACGCTGTTGCTCTCCTTGTCTACCGCGGCTATATGTCTGTCCTTGTCGCACGCTGTTGCTCTCCTTGTCTATCGCGAGTATATGTCTGTCCTTGTCGCACGCTGCTGTTGTCCTTGTCTACCGACGCTAGACAAGGAAAGAAACAGTGTGCGAGAAGGACAACCTTCGATCTATTGGAAAAAAAATTCAACTTTCTACACACACGTTTTTCCAGGACAAAACACACATAAACTGCAAGCGGGGGACCTAATTTTAAGTACACAGATAAAAAAGTTAGCAAATTATTCATCTTAATTAGGTTTTTTCGTAATTAGTGTGAAGTTTCACAAAATGGACATGGTGGCGCCATCTAGCGGTAACTCAGTGGTACTAATTATTTACAAAAATACTTATTTCTGCATTTTACGGGTCAAATCAGGTATGAAAAGAAAGCTAAGAGTCTAATTAGGATAACACAATCACAAAAGTTCACAATTCATTTCGCTAAATTAGGTGTTTTTGCAAATGAAAATTTCTCTGTTTTACGAGGTTGTAGTGATTATGATAATTAATATTTATATCACAGTACTACAAATAAATAAAAACTCCGTAATTAATTTTAGTTGTTTATATAAAAATATTATTAATATAACAAAATATATAATTACTAATAATTTAATGAAGATTACATAATGAAAGTTAAATAATGAATGAAGAATTTCCGCTATGGCTACAATATATATAAGTGTCAGTAAACATTTCCATGGTGATAATAAAATTATTAGCTATTTTTAAATATTCTATTGTTTATATTTAATACACATCTCGACGGAACGATTTAATGAACATAGATGTCGTTTATCTAAATTCTTCCAAGTAGAGGTCGCTACAGGGTTGTAGGAACCCGGAGTGGATAAAGTAGAATCCTACCACAGGTTCACGTACAAATAATTAAATTAAATACTCGTAAATTCTTTGATAGTTTTATATATTTTTAGTCTTTGGATTATATCACAGCACTTACAATATTCTTACACACATAGTGGATACACTCGGTGTCGTAGTATTGATGGCAGTAGACAAGGAATAAGAAGAAGAGCTTTTCCTCTTCGCAACCCGGTTTTATAGCCTCGGCTTGCGAAGAGGGGGAAAACTTTTCCCGCATTTTCCTGTTTTTCCCGGGTTTTTATTTTTTTTCTCTGGAAAAGGTGTCGCTGGCTGCTTCATTGGAAACGCATCTTTCGACGGAAGATTTTAGCGGATGTACATGGCGCTATCTGGTGTTGCGCGGAGGTAGCGGTCGCTACAGGGTGACAAACACTAGCGTCGCGTTATGGCAGACCGGTGGAACTAAACGCTCTGTAAACATATAAGGGGAATAATTAATTTTTATTTTTCATGCTACTAATTTGTACTCCACCAGCACATATTTCAAAGATAATGCTATCAGTTACGTTCGCAAATAAATCTGAATCTGATTCACTATAGTTTTCACGAAATTGAAACATTCCTTATATACGTAAACTATACGTAAACAAAACATTTTTGTAAATAATTAGTACCACTGAGTACCACCGCTAGATGGCGCCACCATGTCCATTTTGTGAAACTTCACACTAATTACGAAAAAAACCTAATTAAGATGAATAATTTGCGAACTTTTTTATCTGTGTACTTAAAATTAGGCCCCCCGCTTTCAGTTTATGTGTGTTTTGTCCTGGAAAAACGTGTGTGTAGAAAGTTGAATTTTTTTTCCAATAGATCGAAGGTTGTCCTTCTCGCACACTGTTTCTTTCCTTGTCTAGCGTCGGTAGACAAGGACAACAGCAGCGTGCGACAAGGACAGACATATACTCGCGATAAACAAGGAGAGCAACAGCGTGCGACAAGGACAGACATATAGCCGCGGTAGACAAGGAGAGCAACAGCGTGCGACAAGGACAGACGTATATCCGCGATAGACAAGGAGAGCAACAGCGTGTGACAAAGACAGACATATAGCCGCGATAGACAAGGAGAGCAACAGCGTGCGACAAGGACAGACATATACCCGCGGTAGACAAGGAGAACACTAGCGTGTGACAAAGACAGACGTATATCCGCGATAGACAAGGAGAGCAACAGCGTGCGACAAGGACAGACATATAGCCGCGGTAGACAAGGAGAGCAACAGCGTGCGACAAGGACAGACATATAGTCGCGGTAGACAAGGAGAGCAACAGCGTGCGACGAAGACAGACATATACAGGGTGTTAACGCGACGCACGATTTTTCACCCACTTATAGCCATCTGATAAAAAAAAGTTTCGAACAAAAGTTGAACGGTACAGGGTGTACAGTAGGTGTCAATAAAAAAATTTCGAAAACTGTTTATTTTCATAGCTAAATTAAGGTCACTTTGAATTAAACAAATAGGAACACATAATTTCTTTTCCACCGTATTATAGAGAACATCGAGACGAATTCAAAACACATATTACATGATATTTTTATTAACATGTTACTCCATTTACAGTAGTGGAAATGTGAAACATTTAGCTTCTCGTCGTATTTGATTCTAAGACAGTGTAGTTGATCTCAGATTACTAAATATAAACATAGAAGTATAGAATTTATTTGCAGTTTATCATTGCGGTTCCTTCATTTCATATTTCCAATATTTGTTGTAAAGTAATCGCTTGCAACAATGTGTTCTTTTTCTAATTTGGAGAGAGTTGAAATGCTGTTAATTTTTGGCGAATGCAAGAGAAATTCTCGAGAAGCTACTAAAGTGTATAGAGAAAGATTTCCGCAACGAAAGCAACCTTCTGAAGCAACGATTTCCACTACTGTAAATGGAGTAACATGTTAATAAAAATATCATGTAGTATGTATTTTGAATTCATCTCGATGTTCTCTACAATACGGTGGAAAAAAAAATTGTGATCCTATTTGTTTAATCCAAAGTGACCTTCATTTAGCTATGAAAACAAACAGTTTTCGAAATTTTTTTGGTACACCCTGTACCGTTCAACTTTTGTTCGAAACTTTTTTTTATCAGATGGCTGTGAGTGAAAAATCGTGCGTCGCGTTACAGGTAACACCCTATATACATATACGACAATATATGTTCAAAAAACGTAGAAGAAATTTTATCTTTTTCTGGTGAAGACATTTACACGAAGTCAACCACAGAAAGTTGAAAAACACCATATATAAAAAACAAACCACACGTGACGTAAAACACGTGAAGAAGACAACTAATCACATATACCGTTGAGAATAATAATTTTGAAGCTATTATAAAGTACCATCATCAATCTCATTGCGTCATGATGATATTTTTCTTGACTATCCCGAAGTCCCAACCTTGCTTGTCTCTTTACTTTGGTACTTGTCTGGTTTCTGACCGGATGTGAATCAGTTCAAAATATCGATTCGTAAAGGTGGTCTGTAACCGGAGGAAGGGTTAACGAACGTATCGCGACAAGACAAAATCGACAACGAAAAAACGAAGGTCCTACCGAAGGACGCGGTCGTGTTATGACATTCTTCGGCTGCATTCTTTCCAGCCCCTAAAAGAAACGATAGATGGGATCGAAACAAAGATACTAAACGCAGGCTATATATAACTTAAATATAAAGTTCGCGAGGAATGGATGCATAATGGATGGGCATCAAAATGAAAGATATGTTACAATTTTTCTAGAACAAGAGAACCAATAAATGTAGAACTTTTTGATCTTTCGACGACAAATTGGAAGCGATGAGATATTTTTAAACGCAATTTAGAATCACATAAATTACTACGATTGTTAATTTTAAATATAGGCACATGAACATGTTACTTTTAAGTTATACGCCGTTACAATCGAATTGAAGAATTCTTCCAACGTGTAACATATCTTTTAAAATATACAATTCAATGTAAACATATCTTTTAAAATATACAATTCAATGTAAACATATCTTTTAAAATATACAATTCAATGTAAACATTCCCTCTTGACAAATGAGAGTGAAGGTAAAGAAAGTGAGATAAAATTATAATCGATATCTACGCGAACAAAAAAAAAAATAATAATAATGATAATAATCGTAACTAGTAATCATCTGAAGCAAAAAGTGAAAAAATTTGCGTTCGGTTCAAAAATCCAAGGCTATCCTCCAAGCGAAATAATTCTTTTATTTGTAATATGCAAAAGAGTCTTCTTGGGGAGCTCGCTTCAGCGATGAAAGCATTGACTCCCGGTTCTAAAATCGGTTGCGAAAGATCGTTGATCCTCGCGAGCGACCTTCGCGAAGATACAAAAAAGGTCGTACCCGGACGTTCTCAAATTTTTGCTAAAACCCGTCCCCATGGTTTTTCTAAGTATCGGTTGTTCCCTCGGTGTTGATCGTCACAAAGACGCGTAGACGAGAAGAGAGACACCGGAGAGGTAGCCGAATAGAAAGGAGAGGGAAAGATCGCGATGGCCTCGACGTGCCAGCTCCGCCTCGCGAGGCTCGCAGCCACCAAGTGAAAGTAGGATTTTGCTTTCTACCCGTGGCCAGTGACAAGCGCGCCGTGCTCGCGAACGTCTCTTTTTCCCAATGTGAGGATGCGTCCGTTCGTCGTCGATCGGTAAATAATCAACGACACGAAATAAATAACGACGCGAGACGAGTCCGCGAATTTCAGCGTCGTTACGATGACAGTGTTATGCTGACAGTTGGGCGAACTGCCTCGAAATCGTGCCGATACGAACAAGTGCGCGGCGTGAACAAGTGCCAGAGGACGATGTCGAGACGCGAAACGAACGATACCCGACTCGTCGACGTGATCTCGACGTTTCTGATACTGATCGGCTGCGTTTTCGTTTCAGCGAACAGCCAACAAGGTACGTTTCTCCTCTTTCTTTCTTTTCTTTCTTCTGAAAACACCCGCGCAAAAAGTAGCCCTTCGAGGCGAACGAATTTGAGTGTACGATTATGATTGACGTTCCGACCGAAAGAGCGCGCTACCGAGATCTGCGCGATCCTTTCATGGATAAAGCACAGAGCAACTGCGAACGTTCTCGTGGACATATGCATCGCGGGCAAATTTATGGGATTCCAGGCTGTCCAGGTTGGATTTTTCACTGCTGTGCGAAGGGCTTCTTTGAAACGTTCCAAGTATATTGTTACCGGATGATTTATAGATCAGACGACGGACACTTGGAAGTCTTTTCAACCGGGACCATTGGAAGGTCCCGTTTGATTTTGACAGCGTAATACCAGTGGAATGTGTAGGTGGTATTTATGCAATCCCCGGTCAACGGTGTATGACTGTCACGATTCACTGGCTACGGTGAAGTCTTTCTGGCTTAATTCGTATTCCTTGTTGCTTCTACGGCCGACGAAATTCTCAGTTGGTCGTTCCCGTGAAATATCAATGCGTTGATGGGAATTTGATAAAATTCTCATAAATTAAGACCCGACTTCTACAACAAAAAAATAACAAAGCCTTATTTGCTGCACAATAGTGGGCGAATAGATCGCAGTTATAGAGATGTGTTGCACGAATTGATACGCGCAAATTTTCTTGAAGCATAACTGTGGATAACGCAATAGATCATGCAATCCGGCCTTAAACCTGCAGACAGGATAAACGGTGGATGACCGCTGTGCAATACTAGATAGTTTGAATTCGTGACCTGGTACATTGCGATACAATACGCAATACAATAGAACCGCAATTCTATACGAGTGTTACGTTACAATCGTGTAGCAGGATAACGCAATTGAATCTCCATTGTTGCCTATAATAACAACTTTGAGTTGAACGATTATCGTGATTCCCTAAAACAGACATATCTGACTTAAAATTGTGGCGAATGACAAAATTGGCATGATTCCACGCCAATCATCATCCAATTATCGTGCATTGTGCAACAGCCATAAAGAAGAACATCGCGGTAACAATCAACGTAAAATCTATAAAGCTTTATTCGTGCTTGATGCCAGAATTGCAAATTTCGGCATCCATTAAAAAGTTAATGAGACTTGTGAAATTTGCAATGTAAGATTTTGAACACTTCGCTCAAATAAATTTATCACTTTAATCGTTTTGTACTTTTGTAGCTTAATCGCCTGACGTTGATATTATAGAATCAGAAATCAAATTAATCAAATCGAAAAGTAAGAGGTTTCGTTAATTTCTAATGCAGATTTATATTGAATGAGAGTGAAATTGTTTACGTTTCAGCTTTTCGACGATGGAACAAATGAAAGACACAAATATTAATTTGTTATTCAGATTAAATCACCGGTTGCATGCGTTCTGGTTGCAGCGAATGGATATTCAGACTGAATAAGAATCAATGAACTTAGAAATATAAATACCGTTATATTTCTAATAACCATTTTATATGAAACAAAGTAGTTTTCGTGTTTTATAATGTACTAAATGATAATGAGATATTAAGGAGCCTTTCAAAGGGCTAATTAACAACGCTGTCATGAGTTAATAAATTTGGATCCCGCATGTGTTGGTATTCGTTGTAACCGTGGAAGAATAAACGGTTATCATGTTGAAATGATTTCCGTGAAATATGACACGATTTCGTTGTGAATCTCTCGTGGCCTCGCTCTTCTCAGCATGAGTTTAAGACTCATCTCACGGATCTCGTAACAGACAAGAATTCCATAATGATTAACACACGAAGCTCGTGTTAAATCTCGGTTTCCCAAAAAAGATCAATGATCAATATCACGACAAAAATGTTTTATAATGAATGGTAAGTAAACCAAGTAGGAGGTGATTCTATATAAAAAAAATAAGTGGAAAAAAAAAAGATAAAATTTGTTCGTTAAAGCCTTCGTTTTCGAGAAAATCGAGTTTGAACATTTATCAAGTGTATTTGAATTTAGCTAATTCTAAACATGAGAATAATTAAGAATAATTAATAGAAAATTATTCTACGTACGAAGATAAAAATAAAATTTTTATTCTATATTTTAGATGCTTCGTTTTCAAGAAGATTGAGTTGGAAAATTTATTTAGTACGCTAGTACCAATTTTTAACGAAACATATTCAAAGTCTATTTTCTTAGAAATGAAGCTTTAAACGAAAAAAATTTTATTCTACACTTTCCACTTATTTTTGCGCATAGAATTATCTCTCGCGTCAATTATTCAAGCGTTAATTCCAGTACGGAATTAACTAAATTCAGGTATACTTGATAAATTTCCAAACTCGATTTTCTCGAAACGAAAGCTTTGATGAACAAATTTTATTCTTTCGTTTCGACTCGTTTTTCACGTTAGGATCGCCTCGTGCTCTGTTGTAACCACCAATCGCGAGATACACCCTGTGTACAATACATATACATTATTTAAACACGATTTCATTGTATAAATAGTGTTACGAGATTAGTAAGGCAGACGATTTACCTTCTTTTTCGATTGAGTCATTAACCTTGAAAAAGAAACTTCTTTAGAGAAAGTTTCTGCCAATATGCATAGCAATATCGGCCGCACATTTTCTCGCGTTTTGCTTCTGAATTGATCTAAGTCTCGCAAGCGCACTGAGTTTATACAAAACTTGTAGAAAACTTAAAAATGTAAAAAAGTATAGGGTGTTAAAAGTATACAAAATATCTGAAGTTACATACCTGTAGATTCGATTTCCTTGGTTGCATTTCACGAATGTTTGAACCTGCGAATAAACGTTCGCAATCTGCTCGTAAGATTTTCCAGTCCGTCAAACTTTTGAAAGAAAATTTTCAAAATCGTACCAAGCAATTTCCTGCAATTTTGTTGGAGTTCAGTCTTTTTTTCGGTCGCAGAGTTAAATACTTTCACAAACAAACGGGAAATCACTAGTGAACTCTGGTTGTGAGATTCGTCATTAATCATACCTACGCTCGGCCGATAGAATTGGAACGCCGTGTATCGAGAATTTGCGTTAATTGCACGGCGCCATAACAACGGCGTGTTCGCTTATGGAAAGTGCGTGAATCTTTGACGAGGCCGTGTATCTTATTTAGGCTTCGTATTCGCTAGGATTATATTGGCCTATGGAAAACGGTCGTGCGGTTGTTTCGTTGCGTGCTGATGCGAGAGTTTTTCGCCTTTTACATTTAGGTTGGATAAGGAAAGTCACGGTACAATAAGCGCGAAACATGTTATTTCAAAATACATCGTCTTGCCACGCAGGATAGACGTAGTTCTGCGACCTGCATTATCGAGTGAGAGTGAGAGAGAGAGGGCGCAGTTTTAATCGGTTTGAAATCGTGCGAGGTCACAGCACTCTATACGTTTACCTGAGATGAACGGATAAAATGTAAACCTGGTAAAACGTAACTAACCTGTGTACACGTATAGGTTTACACGTTTGCAGCGATGGTATACATTTCGAAAAAAATTTGCGACAGAAGGAACATTAATAAAGTTGTAGGTACTTGTTGAATATACATGTTATAAGTAGCGTTACTTAATTGCTGGTTTACTATATGGAACTACTGCGCAATAAAAGATACGATCAAGAACATTAACACAAGTACACTTTTTTCTTTTTTTAGCAAAAGTACTTGTCGAATCTTTTATTCATCTTGCAGTTGCAGGAGAAATTCTACGTGACATATCGATCTGTAAAGAAAGTTGAATCGTGAAAATGAGAAAAATTTGAAAGATTTCATGTATTTTATATTAAAGTAAAGTACAAATGAATAATACTCGACGATGAAGGTAACGCTGTGTTATTCAACTCATATAAGTAAGCAATTAATTTTGAAAAAGAAGAAAGAAAGAAACGATAGTATTACAACAGCAAGTATAAGACAATAGATTATTTTTTAGTATGAAGAAAGAAAGCTGCGATCGATACTCCAAGACACAAGCATCTCGAGTTAAGAATTCGTGTGAACGTATGTACGTGGAGTAGACGCGATCAAGTCGAAGGACGATTGAAAGGAGAACAGCTGCACTCGGCCCATTATTTATATATGTGCGTTTCAACTTCGTTGGGTAAGCTTGGCACGCGTGACTTCTCGCTCCTTTAGTGCACGTACACCCGTTAGAATTTAATCGGACACTTCCTGCTGTCGCGATCGTGAAAGTATCGGACAAGTTCCGCTGAAAATACGAAACTGGTATTGGCCATATAAGCGCTCTCGAATTACGTCAATAGATCGATGAATTTGCCAACAACCGGCCGCGACAGCTGAGAATATCGAATCCGGTTGGTCTCACAATCAGCGGCGGAAACTGTAAGACATATGAGCAAGTTCCGACAAAAGAGGGATAACTTGGAATTACGTTAAACATTGACGAATTTCCAATGAATTTTACCGCTTGAATTGTCGAAATGATAAAATACGATGTCGATACGCTCGTAACTTTAGTAAAAGTTTGAATGTAATAGTAGACGTAGGAGGTAAGTTTGAATATTGATGAATATTTCGTGAAGACTCGCAAAGAGAAATTGATAAATTCTATTCTGCAATTTGTTACAGTATGCAGTATGAAATTAGGTATATACAAAGTAATATTTTTGTGTTGACAGTTAATCACACAATATTCGTGCTTATTATTATGCTTCTAATATAAATCATTTATAACGTGAGACAAAAAATATGATCACTGAACTGTATCGTTCAAACTTGATTAGTAACATTTGCATTTAAAGTTGATATTGCTCAATATGATAATAAGAGATAGTTGTCTTACGATCCATGCATTAATTATTGAGAAATAAATCAATAGTACAGAGTATATGCATATCTAATTGAAGTATTAAAAACAAACATGCAGTACCATTACATAATGTTACATTACTCGTTACAAATGTAACAAAAGTAGCAAAATGTAAAATAAAAATAAAAATAAATGAAACAAAAGTATAGGAGTTGATCTCTTCAAAAATTGTAGAATACTCCTCTCTGTTGCTTAAATTATCCAAATCTATTTTGGTAAACCATTTATGACAAACTATTGAATTATATAAATAACAGTAAACAGAAATAAAACAGTAATTTATGCATTTCTAGAATTTCTCTCCTAAAGTGAAACGTAAAGAAACCAAATTGGAAAAGTGCAAGTAAACTTTGATAATCAGTAATTAAAATGGTGCGCGCATGTTTGCGGATGTAAAGGCAAAATATCAAATTGTACGACAAGAAACGAATCGTAGGAAAGCAAGCGCAATTAACGCGTTCGAGTAGCGTAACCACACCTTAATTTATATTCGCGCTCAGATTTCGAAGGCCTGCAGCCTTGTTGATTTCATTGCGGACACACCCACGGAACTATTCCAGTTACGACATTTACCACTGATATACAACCCTTTTCAAGAATATCTCGTGTTGTCCAAGCTCAGAACATTATAACCATTCTCTTCAGAAAATTATATGCATTGCTGTTTAGTAAAATAATTTTAAATCATGTGTATTTCAATACAAGTAGAGTGGCAAATAGATGGATATATCATTTGTTGAAGCAAAGCAGATTTACAACTTAAAAAGGTATTAAAAAATATTGAAATATATGAAGAAACATTAATAAAAATATTTTCAATTTCAGGGGATTCTTATTTTTGCATTTTATTTTTGCAGGGGATCTTTTTATTTATTGTAATATGAAAGAATCTGTGAATTATAATATGAATTGTAATATGAAAGAATCTGTGAATTATAATTATCTAAGAATTATAAATTATAATTTGTGAATTATTCTTCTGTGAATGATGCTATCATTGGTTGATGTAACTATTAATTCAAAAAAGGGAATGATATGTAGGAGTTTAGCGGTACTGTGAGAATAAATAGCGGAACTAACGTTGCTAATATGAAATACATGAGGAAGAACTGGGCCAGAGTAAGACTCCTTTTTAGGCGAAGGATATTAAAAATTACATGCAAATGCATTTAATACGTTGTATTTCTTTCGAATGAGGAAGTTGAGTCATTTTACAGAATTGCTCATGAATCAAAATGGACAAAAGCCTTATTATTTCCTTATTATTTGCTTAATCTCTATAATCGTCTTTAATTTGTTTTCGATAAAAGAAAGTTTCATCATCGTGGAATACGAAAGTGGAGCGTACTTTTTTCTAGTCGAAAGTTAGAAAAAGGACTATTAATTTGTTTTAAATAAATGTTAAGTTTAATTAACTCCTTGGATGTAAAAGCGGAACAAATACTTCCCAATCGAAAGTTGGGAAAAGTCGAACGTAAATACGTATTCATATGATGATAATTAATGCTAAATATTAAAGTTATCTATTTGCGAGAAACTTGCAGTAAATTGTTGCAAGAAATATCTCAATAAGTAAATTGTATTTTATTATATAGTACTTTGAAATATTGAGTTTACGATTTTTACTACTTGAGAACTATTTTAACTGTGTATTAATTTATAATTTTCACATTAAAGTAATTACATTAATAGTTAAATTATACGAAAGTATTGTAACATGAAACTTTAAATGATTATCTAATAACGTGTTGTAGCAGGAAATTCGGAGACGAGTTTTCCGCGGGAAATCGAGAAAATAAGATGGTCTGTTTCTCGATGCAAAAGGTATTACAAAACATGAAGAAACAATGCTGGAAAGCGTCTTCGCTTTCTTTCGGAAACAACTCCAGACAGTTTCTCACGGAACATGCTAGTTAAATCTGTGAAAGAGCAGCTATAATTTATACATGATTGCGCGAACCGAGCACACCCTTTTCACTTCGATGCCCCAATTTTTTGTTCATTTAATTTGTTTCTCAGATTACTTTTATATTTTTACTACCATATCTAGTGTGTTTGATTTTAAATTTAAACATTGTTTACTATTTATTTTTAATTTATTATATTAATTATATCCATTTTGAAATTACACTTTTCATTATTAAAATTTTTCTTCTTTGATATGCATATTCCTCATCTATCAACGTTCTGACGTGTTTGATTTTTATGATAGAATAAACTTCGAGCAGTTTAAATACAATTTAAAATTTTATCACGTCATTTTTAAAAAAGTAATCGAGTACTTATTTCTTTCAAACTGAATTTTATTATACTTATTAAATCAATCGATTTTCTTTCAAGGATCAGTCGAGTCGTGGGACAAATTGTCACGTCTGATACCAACGAATTCGGTGTACGAACAACAAGACAAAAATGCATCTCCCGCGAGTAATCCAGCGGAAACGCTATTGCGCTCCTTGGACGAGAACAACGTTATGGAGACGTCAAAAACGAATGGAAAGAAAAACGAACACGAGGAGGAAGTAGACGACGAAGAAGTTTACGAAGACGAGTACGAAGTTGAAACCGATCCAAAAGCGGAACACGGAACTTCGAAATTTTCCAAAATCACGGATACCGGCTCGCCAGACATAAATGCTCAGACAAAAGACGCATCCAGAGATGAAGATTATCTGGAGGATCCCTCGACGAGTCAGTACGACACGTATAACTATTACAACGATGATTACTCAAGTCCTAATCAGTCGCGATACCAGGCTGCAGGTAAGATATAAATCGAAAACTACTCAAATTTTAAACTGTTTAAACATGTCAATCTAGAAACTTATTAATACACATAATTATCAAATAATTCAAATTTTATAATATTGTTGCGTTCGTCGTCCCTAATTTAATTAATTAAATTTAATTTAAATAATTAAATTTAATTTAATTAATTAAAAATTATTCTCGAACAATCCGATGCAAGAGGTAGAAACATACCCGGTTACCGGTATTTAGTAATAATTAAATAATTAATTAAGTAATAATTAATTAAGTAATAGTAATTAAATTTAAATTTTCAAAAAATCGCATAAACTTGTATGTGATACGCGAGTGAAATTAAAAAATTCCTCTATTTTTTTTGAGATTTTTCGGCAATGTAATTCTCGACTGAATAAAAAAAGACTCTACAACCGAAAAGAAAGTTTGATTAAACTAGTCAGTTTCTCCTTGTCACAGCTTTCGGACAAAAATTAGGAGTCTATAGGAAATCGATTGTTTCTCACCGTAATGCAAAACCGTCACAACTTTTAGACCGCTTTTTTTTCTCTCTCTCTCTCTCTCATGATATAACACGACAGTATGAAATAATTATGATCTTTGTAAACGCGTTCTGCGTTATGTAAACTCGTTTCGTCACCCGGTAAGGAAAGTCTCGTGTCCGTAGAACAAAAAGAAACGCGACGAGCACGCGCACTTCTTGTGTTCCGCGCGTTTCTTCCGCGTCCAAGTTGTTCGTCAAAAACAACGTCTTTGGAAATTTCGCAGCGGACGATCACGCCCGTGACTATCTGGATGCAGAGGAAGAGGGAAAGGAAGTATCGAGGGAGCAGGGAGAGCAAGAGGAGCAAGACGAAGCGGAGAAACCGCAGGACAACGACTACGATTTATCGGAGGAAGAGGAAGAATATTTAGAGGATGCTCATCATGCGAATGATTCCACGTCCGATCTGCTCGAAGAGAAGAACGCGAACACGCCAATCGCGACGACCAACAACGACCAAGAAGGCTCCTCGATGGAAGGTAGCGACAAAACGTTCGCCTTTCTCGGACTGCCAAAATCGGGAACAAACTCTTCCGCTGACAGTTCCATCCTGATCGGCGAGGCGATAGTATCGGTAGTAACGACAAAAAGCGTCGTCAACGGCACGATTTCTGTTCCAACGACATCCTCCCCGACTACTACCGAGCAAGTCGCCGCGCCACCCTCGTCTACGGGGATCACGGAACTACCAATGACGGCGGTGACAACCGAAGATACGTCTCGAATACTAGCTTCCGTTCAAACGAGTCGTAGCATATCTGGCGCGAGGTTCTTGCCGTTTCCGGTCATAGATCGTATCGAATCGATCGGTCACAGCGGCGAGAAGAAAACGTCGCCAGCTCCGGAATCCACGGAGAGCATCATCGACAAATTGGATCGTGTGCAGTCGGAATTATCCAGCGGTTTTCTCGCTGGTGGTTTCAGAACAGCTGGCAATTCGCTTCAGTTGGACGTTTTGAATGAAAGGGACAGAAACAATCGCAGAAGGTATACCACTACTGCCAGGACACCGGTTATCAGCAAGTTCGTACCTCGACGATATAACGACAAGAGAACCGATCATGCTACACCGAAGCCGAGAATTGAAACGACGCTCGACAGTCTGGAAGGGCTATTGCCGCGCGATTATGTCACGAGGAGTTCGTCGACAACGTCGACGATTTCAAAGACTGGATTTAGGTTGGTGATACATTTGAATATATAGTATTTTTGATTTATTTAGAAGAATCTAATATGGTTGAAAGTGTAATATTTAGAAAAATCTAATAGTCGAAGGTATAATGTTTATTGAGGATTAAAGAAGATTAAGATTAAGAAATGAGAGAGAATTTTTAATTTGGCTTAAAATGTTTCTTCTTTATATATTAAATATGTTTCTTGTTTCTATATGTTAAAATGCTTCGCAGCTATTTCTTATTGCCAATTTAATGAACATAAGCGTGTGACGTGGTAACAATGATTATGATTAATGATGTTTAGGTGGCCCACGAAGAGCACAACCAGCACAACAACAGAATCAATCACCACTCAACTCGCATCAACTACCTCCACTACCACGACAAAGAAACCTAAAACCAATGTGATCATTCAAGACATTAGTGCCTTCTTGCCACCTGGATACAAATTGAAGAAAGAGGACTCGCCCGTTACGGAAAGCTCTTTGTTAAAGGATATTCTTGCAAGATCTAAAGTTAATATATCATCGTTGTTACCAGCGGATTATAACAAAAAGAAAAATGAAGAAATCACCACCGCCATCACCACTACCACAACAACAGCGGAAAGTATAGACGTTTCATCAGAGAAATCACCAGCTGAAAAAACGATTCAGAATTTGTTCGCCAACTCTAAAGTTGACATTTCTTCCTTATTGCCACGAGATTACGAAGAGAAGAGGAAGAATCTCACTTTAGAGACGAAAGACGAGACAAAAGATTCTACCGAGTCCAATGTCTCCGCGACAACAGAATCTGCTTCGTCTACGACGAAGAAATCCGCTGGTTTAAAACTTGTGTTTCCTAGCAGACCGGGCGGACGAAAACCAGCTAATAAAATTACCACGCCATCGAGTCCTCGAGGTGAAGGACCAGGCACGGTTACGCCGAAAATACACAGAGGATGGCCGATCAGGTAAATTTTACAAACTAAATTATTATTTGAAATTATTATCCAAAATGAATTATTATTATTTGAAATTTGAAAGTGAATTCAAAGTCTGAGTTTAGTCTGAGTTGTTAATATGAATTCAAATTGAAATGAACTTTTGCAGAGCTACCACAGAATTTACTGGATGGCCTAGCTCATCGACTACTCCAATCTCGATAGAAAAGATATTAGAAGCTGCTCGGACTGCAACGATTTCGTCCGCGTCGCTTATCCCGATAACCGAGGTGACATCGAGCACCACCACGACGTCAACTACAACGACAACGCCTAGACCAACTACACCAGGGATTTGTGAACAGGACTGCGAAGTCGCTGGAACAATAAAGATAATTGGCAATGCAAGCTGGGTACCGGAGCTGCTTGACCGAAATACCCAAGAATGGCAAAAACTTGCCAATGAAATTGAGCAAGAGGTATTCGCATAGATCTTATAAATTAAGAAGTATTTGTTTTATATAATTCGATGACACTTCTATTTATTTTTTGATAGATGAACTTCATATTCTCTAAATCTGCTGTCCTAGCAAAATGGTATAAAAAGATAAGAATTGACTCATTCAGGTAATAATATAATTTTTTTTAAATTATTGTTAAAAGAAACTAACTTAGTGAGAGAATTTATAAATTTTAGCGAGGGCAGTATTTTAGTGGATTATTTTGTTGAATTGGCCAACTTGGAGCAAAAAATCAATACACAAGATTTGAAAGTCATTTTTCACGATTCGTTACGGACTTATAATGCAAATAGATGGAATGAGACCAAAACGGCAGGTTCGATAAAACTTGGATCGTTTACGATCGATCCGAAATATACGGATTTTGTAGGTATGTCACAATATATTGACAAATATTTGTAAAATTAATATCTCCCTCTCAGTGATACCTAAAAAAATTAATAATTCCCTTTCAGTGATACCTAAAGTAACTACTCCTCAATATATTGAAGAAGACGATAGATTAGTTCCACAATGGGCAATTGCTGTGATCGTAATTGGTGTTGGTGGATTACTTTTTATCATTATATTCGGTGTCTCTGTTGTAAGTGTTAAATTGGAAGTTACACTAATGTTAATGTAAAATTGATATTTATCTTTGTATTTAATTCCTAGTTAGTGAACCGCCATAATGGTTCAAAATTGAAACCATCTGTATCTACAATCTACGAAGAAGAAGTAGCAAAAAGTATGTCAGCTCACAGATCTAGTGATTATTCAAAGCCGGTACACACGATTTGGACTGATCCAGACGTTTCGTGGAATGAGAAGTCTTTCGAATCAACCTCCAATAAGGTAGAATTTTAAAACGATTTTATATTTGGAGTCATTTGTATGCGCGAAATGATTCCAAATTATATACATTTTATTTTGAATTTCTAGATCCTTGTTGAAAAATCTTTTCAAGACAATAAGAAATATAACATGTACGATAGTTGGAGATCGGAATGGAATGGTTATTATTACAACGGGTCTCACAGTAGCAGTAAATACGGTGGTTATGATAGTACAACAAATTTATCAAGTCGTCATCATCCTGATTACGACACAAATTTCTAAAATTTACGGTAATAAAATAAAATTTCTATCAATTCCACTTTTATTTAATTTATTCAGTGCCTTACATTGTGCTTATGCTATACTTTATATAAAATATACTTTATCTGTAGATTTAAAATTCACTGAAATTTTATTTATGATAAACTATCTTATGTTACCTTATATTGATTGATCAATATCTTGTATTCATCTTGAGAAAACTGTCATAGATCGATTTAACTATTTTTTTTTATCAGTCATTTATTGATTTTATTGCAAAAATTTTATTGTTCATTCTAGTCAAAGAAACAAATTATCAGTGGCGTTAAATAAGTATTTTAAAAAGTATTTGATATTTTTGTAATATAAATATGTTTACTCTAAATTGAACTCGTTATGATTAAAAAGAGAGAAAGACGAATTTGTTAGCCTTATTTGTTTCCTTCTCTTATTCCGTAATTAACTTTTGGCCTACGTTACTAGATGGAGCATCCGCCATCCGAGGGTTAATATCAATTTATATAGTATACAAAAATAAACTTTTTGATAATAATAAAGTAATATATGTTCACAATATCATGAAAATATAGGAATATGTACAGATTTATAATAATTTACTTGGCAATGATAGCAATTCCATAATTGGAGAAACAGTTGTTTTCTCTTGAGTTACGTGACGTTTTAAAACGGACAAAAGTTTTTGATACAAGAAGGAATGTCTATAAAGTAAATATACAAATAATTAAAATTTTTGAATTTCGATATATATCAAATTAAAAAATCTGGATTATTACCTGCTAGCTGGCTTACATATGGACAAGTGATCTTGTGCAATTTCATAGAATTCACCTACTCCAGGATCTAAAAATAAATACAATTTTTGTTAAGAGATCAATAATATTGTATAAAATAATTCTTATTTTATCGTACCTGCTGAATTAGAAGTAACAAACTGAAATGGCACATTTAACGGTGTTACATGGGTAGACTTAGTTTCACTAAAACTAATAATCTCTATAGGATGTTCTTTCAACATATCGAGGAATTCATTATGTAATTTTAATAATTGTGGCGACTCTAAACATAAACCATATTGTTCATATAAACGTGCTTAAAATATTTTTTAATTAGTATTATGCACTTTTAATATACCTTCACGAAGTTCCTGTACTTCGATCGATGGCCACACTACCATTTGTGTTGCTTGTTTTAATGCTGCTACGCGAGAACCTCGATGTGGAGTACTATAAAATATTATGCCACGTGTATTTTTACATATATCATTTTGATCTCCAGTTTTCCACTCTGTGAAAAGGATAATTACGTATATGAATACATAAACTTACAAACAATATTTTATAGTGAAATATGAAAAACTAACCATCCACAAGCATTTTTTTTACTAATAAACCACCCATTGAATGACAAACCCAAATCGTTGGTCGTTTTCCAACACCCGCAATTAACAATTTTTTTATATATTCTTTACTTCTTTCACCCATAGTACTTCTAATTAACAAATTATATACATGAATTATAAATTTTTAATAACCAAATAAAGTAATAACATTAATGATGTTTACTTTCTGCCGTCTATTGGACATGAATGTGTCCACAGTGACAAATTAGTGTCATAATTTACCCCAATAACTCGGATATATGGAATATCCTGTGGTAACCAATCTTTAGGCCAACATTGTGTTTTGTGTTGTCTATCATGATACATTTTCTTCATACATATATCATTTCTAAAAACGAAAATTCATAAATATATAAACATTTCTTAACAAAATAAAAATCATACCCTTTACAGAAAAATGGTCCAGTTCCTCTAGTATTAGTATTTTGAGGACAATCATCCAAAATTACTTCAAAATCTTGGCCTACTTTGTCCCATTCACGTTTCCTCAAATCATAAGCTAAATCTTTCAAAAATTCGTGAGACTGATCATCTATAAAACTTGAAAAATTGATCCCATCTTGTATAATATAGGGATCTACAAGTAAAATAACAGCAATTAATCTCATGTTTCATACATGACACGTTAAAATTATTATTAATAATACTAACAAACCTACAAACCCAACAACTTCAGATGTATCTGGATCTCTTTGTCGCCATGTTATAAACACTCCACCAAGCAGTCCGTGTAAGAAAATAACATCTAACTTTGTGCTTGCCATAGTTTTGTGCAAAGGATGAAGAAGATAAATACGTCTTGGATATTTATCATTCTCATCCATATCTAAATTTGCCAATGCACGACTGGCTGGTGCTGATAATCTTATATCACTACTTTGAGACCATTCTACCAATGTACCAATCCAACCTTTAGACGAAACTGTGATTAATATACAATACTTTAAAAATCCTAAAATTAAAATTTATTAAATATACCTGATTGAAAAATATCTTGCAAATACATTGAGTGAAGTGAAATATTAGAAATAATTTTTGCAAGTAATATACATATGTTAACGTTATCGTTGAAAATTTTCTTTATTATCATTAATAATGGAAGACCACCAGCATCGATAATATCTAAAAACAAAAAAAGATCAGATAAAAATATTTTTACTTATTAAATGTTTTACTTTACCTTTACTATATTGTTCAAGACAAGAATGGTGGCATAGTGCTTGAACACAATTCTTTAATAATTCTTGATTCCATACTATGGCTGGTGCTACAGCCAGCCCTAAGTTTGTTAAGTCGTGATCAAGTATCAGATTATCCTGTTTTTGTAAATAGTTCCTGACTTAAATAATTAAAATGCGCACAAAATAATTTACAAGACAGAAATTTAAAAAATTTCAAGCAATGTATACTTACAGAAGGTGTATCTTTAAAGTTTTTATTAAGGAATTGAACAAGGCATGGATGAGTATTTTCACATAACATACTTAAATGAAGGAGTAACTGGTGTACTTTTTCTATTACATCCTGGAAAAAACATAACTTCTGATTAAACTTGTTGAATAAATGTAATTACAATAAATGTATTATACATACATGTAATTTATATTGTACGTGACGATACGGTGGTTGTAAAAAGAATCTTAAATCAACATTTGGCATTCTTGCAAGAGACACTGCAGTTTTAGCATCCAACATTTGTGCAATATGCTGATAATGCCAATCTATAAATTTTTAATTGAAAAATATCTATGTGAAAAACTGATATATAATACATACAAGAAAAATACCTTTCAAATGCTTTAGAGAAGTAAGAGTATAAAGAGCTTTCAAACGTTCTGTGTCATTGCTAGTTTGTGCGATATTTAATAGCTTATATGCCACATTACGGGTTAATGATTTCCACCATTTCATTATGATATGAGCAAATGAAAATGACTCCACTGGCACTGATGATTGTAAATTTTCAACTTTTCTTAACATGAGAACATCTAGAATTATAAAACCAAAGATAATAAATATTTGAAACTCGATAAACCATTGTAAGCTAATGATAAATACCTTTGAATCTAGGATCATCAACATAAATATATTGGGTATGTGGTTGCTCCTTGCTTAAAACATTGGTAGGTACAGAGGATTGTAAAATTTGCGATACTTGTCGCAGCTGATACAAAAACCAACAACCTCTACATGAAAAATGTAAATCAATCAACACATCATTAAGTTAATAATTTGAAAAAAAGAAGAAAAATATAATAGGTAAAACTAACCCAACCATAACAATACAAATTCCAGTTGATTTTAAATATTCTATGTATTTCTTATAAGTTTGTAATTTCATTATAAAAAATATTTTACTTTATCAAGAATGTAAGTATACGTGTAAAATGCTGATGTTTCGAAAGATATTTAAAAATATATGTACATATATGTATGTACACCGAAAGTAATCAAGATCAGCAATGTTTAATTATTTTGTAGCCGTGTCGTCATTTTCCAATAATTATTAACATAATTATCCATTAAGTATTACTTATTCATAGACACATGCAACGAATGTACGAGTCCTAAGAAAAATGATTCATAACTGTTACTTAGAAGCAAGATTTCATAAGTTAATTGCTTAATGTTCATGGCCAATAGAACGGCATCTAAAATCATCGATAACCAAAAATACTATACTAGTAAGCAGTATGAACATTTTCAAATTTCAAATGGACACGTAATGCGAAGCGGAAGGAGGAAGGAAGGAGTAGCATTGATATGAAATAATAAAACAAGAAAAAGGAAATAAGTAAATTGCCAATTTTATCGAAGACTCGAATTGATAGAGATACTATTTTCTAAGCTGAACTTCTGCTTAAATATTTACAATTTTATGTTAGAATTTTTCTTATACACCAGCTCTTGATCGTAATTGGTACGTGTACGAGGTATAAAAATTGACGATCGATTAAATCAGTTATCGTGCAATTTTACGTATGCGAAAATTGCAAGATAAATAGAAGAAAATAGCGAGATCAGATATGAGATTTGCAAATGACTGCGGACGAAGCATTAAACGACATAAAGTATCGTTAGTGTAGCGGTGCAAATGCGACTGCGCCTGAAGATCAAGCGGCCTCGGGGCGCTGCTCGCGCACCAACTCTACAGTCTTTTTGCTTTCCATTTTGTACCGTACAGTACATCCACCGAAGTACTGACGTTTCGCTGTGCCATCGCATGGCCGACGTGTGCATTCTGAGGTTCACTTTCGCGTGGTACCCGCTCTGTCACAAGTATCACATTTAAAACGTAACACTTGTGGCAAAAACATCAACATACTGGTCTCAGAGTGAGTGAAAAGCGTGGTGAACGATTGTTCATCGTTTCCACGAGTAGAACAGTAATTCTTTGTCGAACACGTTCTCTGACATAATCCGGTATAAACTGGATTGAGGCAGATTCATCGATAAACGGATTGATCGTTTATTTCAGAGAAAAATTCTTCGATCCGGCTTCTACGTCGACGTGGACCACCTTTCCAGGCTTCGTCCGGTTGGTGATATAAACGATTAATTTAGCTGAAATTCGTGAGCCGCGACCACGCGACACAACGCGCAGCAATGTCCAACGAGGAGACTTCCGCCGACCGCAATGTCGAAATCTGGAAAATTAAGAAACTTATAAAAAGCCTCGAAATGGCTAGGGGGTAAGTAGGCCGAAATTAATATTGCCGCGCCTTTTCTTATCAGCTGTTCGATTTTCTATTTGCACATATGCTTTAAAGAGCATGTGGTAAGTAGGAAGTAACGGACCTCTCTTGTTCCTATTGGCAAAATGAGTTTCACGTGATTCTGCGGAAAAGTCCCCCTCGAATTCTTCGGGACTCCGAAAAATCTGTATCGCGTGTCTCCGGCGCTTTGTCCCCGGCTTTTATTTCGCGTTTGAAAAATATAAATTTTATTAATATAATCTCTGCAATTTTACAATATAACATTGTTTATAATATATACTTATCTTTTTTTCACAGGAATGGGACTAGTATGATTTCATTAATTATTCCTCCAAAAGATCAAATATCAAGAGTGAGTAAAATGTTAGCAGATGAATTTGGAACGGCATCAAATATTAAATCTCGTGTAAATAGACTATCTGTTTTGGGTGCAATTACATCCGTACAACATAGGCTAAAGTTATATACAAAAGGTAATTTGAACGGTTTATTGAAATTCTTTGCAACTTTTTTTTTGTATTTTGTAAAATTATATAAATATTAAACATGTTTGTTAATTTGTCTTATTGCTTGAAGTTTAAGATTTTGAATTCTTATTAATGTCGCCTTAAGCACAGCTCGATATTAATTTTATATATTTGTTATATGTTTTGGTAATGTAAATTGTATCTTGTTATTTTAGTGCCTCCAAATGGCCTGGTAATATATTGTGGTACCATAGTAACTGAAGAAGGCAAAGAAAAGAAAGTTAACATTGATTTTGAACCCTTTAAGCCTATTAATACTTCTCTTTATCTTTGTGATAATAAGGTAGTTTATATCTTTGTAACTTTATACAAGAATATTTGTCAGCCGAGTCAAATAAGATAAAATGCCACCTATCCTGATATATTTTAGTTTCACACTGAAGCACTTACAGCATTACTTGCTGATGATAATAAATTTGGTTTCATTGTAATGGATGGTAATGGAGCATTGTTTGGTACGTTGCAAGGCAACACTCGTGAAGTTCTACATAAATTTACAGTAGATCTTCCCAAAAAGCATGGTACGTAAATAATCAGTATGAGATAATAATATTTTATGAATAATTAAGAATATATTTATTGAAATATAAATATATTTATTTAAAAATCATATCTATATTACTTGATTTATCTAACCTAATTTTAGGCAGAGGAGGACAGTCAGCACTTCGTTTTGCTCGGTTGCGTATGGAAAAACGACATAATTACGTTCGAAAAGTTGCAGAAGTAGCTACCCAATTATATATTACTAATGATAAACCTAATATTGCTGGTTTGATACTTGCGGGTAGTGCTGATTTTAAAACCGAACTTAGTCAGTCGGATATGTTTGATCCTGTAAGTTCATATAATTTGATAATATAAACATTTGTATATGTAATTAGATTTATAAAAATAATTTTGCATATTTTTATTATCTTAGAGATTACAAGCGAAAGTTATAAAGTTGGTAGATGTTTCATATGGTGGAGAGAATGGTTTTAATCAAGCTATTGAGTTAGCTGCTGAATCTTTGCAAAATGTGAAGTTTATTCAAGAAAAGAAATTAATAGGTTGGTATATTTTCTATAAAATATTTTTACTATACAAGCTCGTAGAAGAAAAGATGAAATTACTAATTTATTTAAAAACTATTTTAAAATATTTTAAAATTAATACTATATCATATTACTTCATGTAGGTCGTTACTTTGACGAAATCTCGCAAGATACGGGAAAATATTGTTTCGGCGTAGAAGATACTTTAAGAGCATTAGAATTAGGCAGTGTAGAAACTCTCATTTGTTGGGAAAATTTAGATATTCAACGATACGTTTTAAAGAATCATACAAATGCAGAAGAGAAAGTTTTACACCTAACGCCAGAGCAAGAAAAAGACAAAACTCATTTTACTGACAAAGAGGTAAATAAAACAATGTTAATCATTTGATGGTTAAAATTATTTAAATAAATGCAAGTAATTAACATTGAGTATTTTCATGTTATGTTTAGAGTGGAGTAGAATTGGAACTTGTAGAATGTCAGCCTTTACTTGAATGGTTAGCAAATAACTACAAGAGTTTTGGTGCCACTTTGGAAATTATTACAGATAAATCTCAAGAAGGCTCTCAGTTCGTAAGAGGTTTCGGGGGTATCGGAGGTAAGTTTACTTCTTTCGTTTGTTTTTGTGTCTACTAACTTTAACTCGACTGAAAGTAATATACTTGTGAAATAATAATTTGTATTCATCCACTCGAAGTAGTATACTAACAGAAAAGCTGATTCCAGTTTGATTAGTTAATCAATAAGAGCAAAGGATATAAGTTTCTATATCTGTAACAAATCTTTTAATACATTCCTAAACATTTATTACATATTTTTATTACAAACAAAGGTGATCTTTGTCAAGATATAAATTCATATATATATATATATGAAAAGTAAATGATGGTATTAAAGAAAAGTTAAAAATATGAGTTTTAATTATGGAGTATATCTTGATGCATAGGAATCCTCCGATACAAAGTAGACTTCCAGTCACTGCAGGCTGATGAGCCTCTTGATGATGTTGACCTCGATGATTACTAATTTCATCTGTGAAATACTCAAAGTTGACCAGGTAGCTCTTTCTATGTCTTGAGTGCATTCGTTTACATTTCGTGTATTATAGAACATATTACTTTCAGAACTGGACAAATTTATCAAAATATTTATGAATCTTGTATTAACTTACATATAAAAAAGTAAATAAAATAATTATACAACATATATATAAATATTATATTAACTAATGACAATTAGTATAATGCTAAACCTTCGCATAATAGTATTCATTAATAGTATAATTATTTAATCAATGTACATTAAATTCTGTCATAATATATTATTTTTTAATATAAATCTTGTACTCATCATGAAGAGATTAATTTTCATTATTACTATCAAAATTCGCAACTAATGCAACATTAATGTTATAAGCTGTGATTGAGTTTACTCATTGTATTATTATTTATAGATTTATACTGTTAATAAGAATTAAAATACATGCATTTTGTATGTAATTAACGATAAATTTGTCCAAAAAAATTTGAAGTTTCTTCTGTTGAATTTCTCACTGAATAGTATAGTTCAATATTTCTGTGCAAATCTGTAGTATATGTATGTCTCTTCTGATGAGTTTGAATGTGAATATAGATATTTTTAGTTGTGAATTTCGAGGTATAATATTTACTTTTACGAATAAAAAGCCTGAAAACTTTGCTGTCTCCTTTTTTTCTTGGTGGTACAAAAATTAAGAAAATCTTGTATATATATGAAATATGGATAATTGTATTTGATGAAGAGGGTGAGTTGAAGTATTCCAGTGTGTAACTTTTCTGCCTTGAACATTATTAGATACTGATTTTTTCTTTTTTTT
Source organism: Frieseomelitta varia (assembly GCF_011392965.1). NCBI lineage: Eukaryota > Metazoa > Arthropoda > Insecta > Hymenoptera > Apidae > Frieseomelitta > Frieseomelitta varia. The sequence goes on along the minus strand of NW_025109979.1, from coordinate 86,871 downwards.
TTTTTAGTGATTGTACATTATAATGTTAGTAATTAAAGTTAAACTGTAGGTACAACATACATAATCAGTTTAATGGATAATATTGCTTATTTCCACAAACACGGTACTTTTTTTTCGTGATACATTTTACTTAAAATTTTTGTTGCATACAAAATCATTTACAACACAAATCATCCACATATAATACAGTTTTATTAATTTTTGGATATAATGTATATTTTCAAAACATTGTCATGACAATATACTACATCTATTATAAAGAAATTTTATATTGTTTCTAAACAGTTGTAGATATATTGTGTTAGTAATATATTAATGAAAAACGCAGTCATTTATAAAAAATTAATTTAATAAAACTATCTAACTAATATTTTCAAATTTATTAAAAAAATCTGTATATATATGCGTATGTTTGTGTGTGTATATATATATATATATATATATATGTGATTTTCAAAATAATATTGAAACCACTATTTCTTATTTCATTTTGCAATAGATGTATATAGATGGAAAATTTTCTTTTCTTTATATGCATGTAAAGCTTCTTAGCTTCTTTATATTTTTATAAGCTGAATAATATTTTAGATATTATGATTTGGAATTTTTCTTTTTTACTTACTTTTTTCACACATTTTAACATAACTTTATATGAAATCATTTAATATATATTTAAAGCTTTATTGCATATTTAATATAAATAAACATTTATTATTTAAATATTCATATTAAGAATTTTGTTACAATTATATTTATACGTGGATATAGATATATATATATATATATATATATATTTAAGAGCTTTAAAGAATTTTAAATTAGAATTTTAGTTGAAATGAAATTGAACACAGTAAAATAATAGTATTAATATAAAATATTTTGTTAACATTAACTAATATTTATATTAATATACAAAGCTTTGATACTGCTTCTATAAGGAAATAATCTCAAATATTGCTTGCTGCATGTTATGCAATAGGCAAATATTCATTTCTCTACCAAAGATAAATTATCGTTTTTATTTAAAAAAATATTTATATTATTACTAATGAAAACTAACATCAAGAACATAATCTTTGGTGGTGAACATAAAACGTAATGAATAATGGTTTATGTAATAAATGGCTAGGCTTTGTTAAATAGTCAATGTATTTGACTAAGCATAAGTACTAATTAATAATTTGTTTCTATTAGCTTGCATATTGGGAAAGGTATAGTAACTGCTTTTTACTAATTTAGTGAAAAAAAGCTGTGAAATTTGAACTTTATTAAGCCTTATTATTGCACTTCTTAACACTAAATATATTTTGCTTTAGAATGTTATACATTGTATTAAAAGTTATTCCATTGATTAAGATATTTTTCCTCTTCATTATTATTAGCAATATTATCAAGATTTAGATTAATGTTATATTATTAAAACTCTTCTATTTTATTTTTGTTATTAGTAAAGTTGCTAACTCATAGAAATATTATAATATAAAAGAATGTAATACATTTAATATGTAATATCATGAATATTTTTATTTATAATATTTTATTATAGTTGTACTCTTTGTAATAATTTCCTTGTAGCAATTACTTTGTATCCATCTTTAAATTAATTGCTTGTTATTTCTTCTTTATAAGATTATAAACTAGACCTTTTTTTTTTAAATTATAATTTTGGAAGTGTGATATTCATTACATGTATAACATTCATTTACTTTACAGTCATATTATTAATATATATTTCTATATATCATCTTTATATATTGATATCTTTCATTCTTTTAAATTGCATTGTATAATTATAAAAATAACAGTGTTTTTCTAAAATATATATGTACTAAATTATTTTAGGAAAACACATATTACATATCATGTATATTTTCTTTTAAAATTTCAAGATAAATTTATGAAAGAATTGAAAGGCATTGTGAGCAATATGTTATGCACGATTAATAACTATTATATTAAAATTATTTATCATAATATTTCTACAAATAATTAATTGCAATTTCTATTTGATTAAATTGATCATGAAATTTTTTTTCTATAAAACATTATTTTTATTGTACTATTCAAATACTTTTCGTTTATTTCCATAAATTCACGATAGCAAACATTTTAATTAAAATTTTTCTCTACTAAAATAGTATTGTGTTAATATGTGTTTTACAGGTATATTGCGGTACAAAGTGGACTTTCAGAGTATGCAGTTGGAAGATGTCGAAGTTGATACTTTTGATCTGGATGACTATTAAACCCGTGATTCAACAGACACTTTTAGCTTCGAGGGAAAACATAAATATATGTTTTCCCTTGCATCATACTTCAAGAGAGGCACATAAAAGGACATGTTTATAAAATTTATTATATGATGCAACACACACGTCATAAAGTTATTCACTAGAATTCATTCAAACAATTCACAATTAATACACAAAAGTGAAAAGCACAACACGTGGCGCGCCGATAATCCATGTCCATGAAGAAACAAAGGCAACTCGAAGACTGTGACACTTAATTAAGCCAGCTTGATACCTGCCTATCTCACATAACATTACCTTATATTACAGTTACATTCTTTAATTATTCACATGGATTTATTTAACTAATTACACGCGTTACAGTGCTGGATATGTTTGTACAGTATACGGTTGAAAACATAATTTTGTATCAAATTGATGTTTGTCATCTTATCATGAATTTAGATTGAAAAGAAAAAGAAACGGAGAAAGATACTCGAATAGCATGAAGACGAATGTAGCGTTATTTTTGTTCAGATACAACCATGGATAAGCTGTAATAAACTGATTATCATAAACATGAAGTTGCGTATCGTGTATTCTATACCGATTACTAAATTCATATGAATAATGAAGAGTTCTGTACATAGACTTAAATTTTTAATGGCACTGTTGCCTTAGACATAAGTTAAGATCGCGTAATATCCCAGGAAAATAAAATCTTTCCGTCTCTCATCGAGTGATACATATATAAACATATAAGAGATAATTTTTCGTATCTACATTAACTTTGCTAGCTCTTGACTCTTATATTTTGTACACTCACAATTGTATATAACAAATGCTCCGCAAATGGATCGAAATATATCTTTTCGATTGTTACAACGGTGCACTCCATTAGTAAAGAAATATCTTCTGCAATATTTAAGTAGCAGTTATTGAAAATATTACAAAATTATTTTAACATTGTTGATTTAAATTGCTTATCCATATGATGCCTTTGTAATAAACAATAATATGTATGTATAAATGTGAGAAGAATGAAACGTGCAATTTTGGTGAAGTACCTTTTACGAAATGTCGCTGTATAGTAAAGAAAGGTTCACAAATACCATGAATCTTTTGATGAAAATAATGTATTGTTAATTAATAGTATAATTAGATTATTTATACTATTACGCCGTATGTAATGAAGGGATAAAGCTTTATGAAAACTTCATCAAAATAGAACGTTCAGCAAAAAAAAAAAAAAGACCTGGCTTATGGTATGTGCACAACGAATTCCAAAACATGATAGTTTAAAAGTATTGTATCTGTGTATTGTCTTCAAGGCAGCGAAATGTTGAATGTCACCTTAATGTTTCTTTAAATTTTTATATGTAAACATTCATTTAATAGGAATCTAGATAATTATTTATTACTAAATCGGTGCGATTATTTCTTCTGCTTTGCAGAAGATTATTTTAAGTGTATAAGTTATAGTTCTATGAAGTTCTAGAACTTGGTAAATATTTGAAAGAGATTAGGAAAAAGCCGTATAATCGTAAATAATCTTTGGTCTTTTTTGTTTTCCGTTTTTTTTATAAGGTAAGGGAAAGTGAATCTGCAGAAGAACGTATGAAAGAAAAGAAATAGACGTCGTACATCTTATTTAAACAAATTAATGACGTACTTAGATTATGGCTTGCCTATGATCTCTTCCATAAGCATAGTTGTATAATCTGCTAACAGATTTATAATTTTTGGCAATCTTATTCTCTTGTATTGCTCTAGCAAAATGTTTTTGTTCTTTCAAATGTTACTTTTTATCTAGCAAGGCAATACAAAGATGTTATTGTTATAACTTTGCTTGATCAAGTTTTTCAAAAAAATGAATTTAATACCTCATATTTTATATGTATTATACGCGTAAATTACACTCGTGCTATGTCCTAAAAATTTTAACTTGTCTTTACTCAAAAGAATATTACTGAATTACAAGGATACAGTAAAAATATGAATTTCAAGTTTACGTGACAAAATGTTGGCCGTACCATGATACATGTTCTATAAAAAATGTTTTGTGAAGTGATAAAGAGGGATATTGAAATAATGGCACATAGCGATGAAATGATAGTTTATGATATTTAAATATAGTCTATGTGACGAAACATTCTAATTATAATGATAGAAGTTACCTCAACAAAAATATTAATTTATAATTATTTTTACTTCCAAATAGTTAACTCATATATCTATTCAGATTTTCATATATCTGTTTTGATAATATTATTAATATATAATTATATCGGTATTCTGCTGTTCATAACACAAAAGTGAAAAGAATATAAATTTTGTAAAGCTAATAATGAAATATTTTGATATACTTTAAAAACATGAAATTTATTTGGCAATCAAACATTATTTCCAATTTCCCTTTTTTCACATACGCATTACACAAAATTTATATGCAAAGAAAATAACGTATCGTTAATATCAAAATTTAATCAGAATAGAATGGAATATGAAAAATTGAATAAGAAGTGAAAAATACAGTCTATGTTTTTCATGCAAACATGTTGCTATTAGAACCCGAAAATGTCACAATGATGTTTCTTTTCACAGGGCATATCCGAAATAACTATTTAAAAATATTTAAAAATTGTAAAAAAAATAAATAATAGCGAAAAGATAAAATGGAAAAATAGTTTTTAACATTTTTGCACTGTGATGGTTCTAATTACTATGAGGGATATTTCCGGGTTCCAATTATAACGTCTTTTTACATTTTTGTTAATGCTCTCCCTTTTTATACATATACGTAAGTTTTGCATATATGAAATAATGGAACAGATGTCTTTATATTATTGGTAAGATATATTTGCCTATGGAATGAGGTGCTGTTGAATAGAAATTTGACTAGAAAGATGAAAAGAATTTGGCATAATACAATAAAAAAAGGAAGTGCTCAGTGAAATACATTTTATAATATTTTATACCTGGTTGTACCTAGACACTTTTGCCTAGTATGTATATTTGGACAGATATCGTTCAATGTATTTATTTCTTTAATTTTTTTGAAATAACATTAGTAACACAGTCTTGTAAAAATGTTAAATTATATTTATATATACATATAACAGCTATATTACACTAGGATTTTTTATACTTGTATATTTCACATGATAGAAAGATATTGATGTTAAGGACAATAAAAACAAACAGTTATCTATACTTATAAAATATAATGTAAAAATTTAACAGATATAAAAGTATAGGAAAGATGTCACTCTTTTGTATAATATTTTATATATTTTTATTCATCATGATACTACTTGTCATCTTTATCTGGTACCAAGAGATTAAGATTGGCATCTTTAGTCATTGATCCTATGAAAGTTTCTTCATCTCCACGAATAGATAATGCAGTGACCGAAATATTTGTTTTTCTCTCATCCATCATTGCAGCTTTTGCCCAATTTGAACTGCTGCATTTTATACAACTATGCGAAGGTATTCTGTCCAAACTTACTGTTCTGTTTCCACAATCTCCACATTTGAAGAATCTCTTCACTGCATCAGCAACACGCAATGGATGATTCTGTTCTTTACACATGTCAGAAGCAGAAAATGCTGTATATTTACAAGTTATGCATTTAACAGCTTTACAAGGAACTTTATAAGTAGTTAACATTTTTTCTTCCATTCTTTCTTTTATTTCTAGTTTGCTAAAATATTTGTCTTGTTCTTGCTCATAAGATTTTTCAATAAGATCAGTATGAGTAGATTTAGCTTGCATCATTTCCTTGAATTTATCTGACATGACATGTAATTTCTTTACTTTCTGTTTTTCATCATTTTCTAACTCTCTTGGTCGTTTTTTTCCTTTCTCTAATTTCTCTTCTTTAGTTAAACGTATTTTGTTAGGATCCTTAGCTTTAATTTTTCCATTTTCTTTAACCCATTTAACAGCATTATTTTTAGCTATATTAATTTGTTTTTTAGTTATAGGCTCTGACAAATCTATTGTTCCTCCCAGACAACCAATACCTAAGCGAGGACTTGAAGATAAACAAGATAAATCTTTTTTTCTTGTATTATTAGTTTTACAGGAATTTAATTGTGTCAATGTGGATGAAAATGATGTCTTGTCATTTGAAGATGTTTGAGATAATACAGTAGCTTTCCAACCTCTAGATTTGTTCATTTGTTCAAAGTCTTTTTTTATTTGTTGCCCTAATATATCTGTTTTCCCATTTTGATCTTTTATATCATCTAAGCTTTTATCAGTGGAATTATTAGTCCTCTGGCTACCTGAAAGTAATGCTAATCGTTTAGCATCTTTCTCTACTAATTTTTTATTTTTTACGGCAACAACAGCATGAAATTCAGGCATATTGTTGAAGAATGGTTTCTGTTTATTCTGTGTTTTTTGTTTTAACATATCTATTGAAAATTTTTGACTATTACTAAATGCTTGCAATTCTGTTCTCTTAGAACATTTCTTGTACTCTTGTTTGATGTGATACAAACAAAATTCGCAACGACTAATATTTACAATAGAGTTACAAGCTTCTCCATTCTTCTTTTTGGATTTGCATTTTCCCATATCTTTAGATTTACCAAGTATCATAACTCTTTGAGGATTATCAATTGACAATGTTGCTAAATCAGTATTGTCTTTAGATTCTAGAACATTTGGATTAAGAATAGCTATTACAGTTCCAACAGTAGTTTTCCAAAGTGATTTATATGCATTACTAAATGTAAAAAGGCACACAGTATTCATAGCGTCAGATAAATCACTTATTTTCCATATAGCATATGTACTTCCCTTTTGAGAAGTTTTTGGAGCAGATTTATTTATTAATACTCCTGCAATTACCCAGTCTTTTTCTGATTTCTCTGTATTCAGATGATATTTTATTTTTGATACTGTTACAGGTACTTTATCAATCATACGTGCTTTCAGCTCCGTTGAAGAAATTACTGGACTAATGATTCTCAGTCCAAAAAACGGATCACTATAAACATCTTTTGACATAACAGTGGCACTATTTGTTACTGTATTTACATTTTTGTTGCTCTTCGTTGCACTAAAATTAAATGTTTTACTGCTTTCACGTGGCAGTGGTCTCTTCTCATCTTTTTTGACATCTTCCTTTAATAAAGATTTGATATCACGTCCATAATTAGAATATTTTTGTTCCTCAAAATAACGCCTGTCTTCATCATCCGAAGAATCAAGTTCATCATCATAAACTTCACTTTTTTCCTGACGATTAATAGAGTTATTCTCATCATTTGTTTTAAGTGTGCTATCTAAGAAATTAAAGTCTAATTCTTTTAGAATTTCTTTCTGAGTTTCTTTCTGTGGTGATTCTTGATTTTCCTCTGTATCACCGTTAGCTAAGAGATCATTTAAAATATCGTCTACATCAGAATCATTGGAATTATCCATTTTAAATATTTAAAATAAAATCACTTGTAATAATTATATGAATACAACTGATATTTTGTCAGCTTTGAAAACATTCAATTAACCTTTACTCACAAATTTTAAGTAGAAATTGTTTATTTTTACTATAGAACAAATTATAAAATTGCAAATTAAACAAAATTACACTTTTAAAGCTCACTCTTAGTCAGCATACGTTCATTGTACAGTGAGTAATAAGCTGCAGATAATCATGATACATTCTGCCATTTTTCCCGCCATTTCTTAATGATAGAGCAAGTCCCGTTTTCATTACATGATCAAAAATTTGCTTTTTTTTATTTATTTCATATTGATAAATAATTTTTTTATTACGAATACAATATATTTTGTAATTCAGTCACTTGACAGTTAAGTATTATGCCTCTCTAAATAACTATAGTCGTAGTAATGGCTCAAAAATTGGACATCATAGAAATAACCAATAAAATCGAATGTTCAGTAAGTACTTTTACTGCATAATAAATAAATTATATGTTTATAATTTGAGGAAGTGTTATATTAAGAGATATTATATTAAGATATTATATTAAGAGATATAATAGTTTCTGAAACATTAAAAATATTTTTAAAGAAATAAAATAGTTTTGAAATTATTAACTTATTAGTTTTAAAATTCATTTCGTTTGAAATTAAAATGATACTTTTTAATATCATATAATTGATTAAAATTGTTCGAATATTTGATTTTAAATGAAATTTATATATATAGATTTAGAAATATTTGCTATCTATGTAGGTTAATAGGGAATATTAATAAGATTTATTTATATCTATTAACGATTTTTTTTTCAGCGTGAAGGTCGTCTTTCCAGCAATCTGTGGCAGAAAAATCGACCGACACATGAAATATTTATTCTAGACATTACAGCCAGTCTAAAGAATATCGAAATGACTTTGGTAGAAGGAAAAGTAACACTAAAACTGTCTCGTAGATGGAATTTGAAACGTACTTTTTATTTCTTCTTTGGCTTTTCAAGTATGTAATAGCTTTTTATTTTTTACACGAGTCTACATGCAAAAAGGAAAATTTTACAATTCTTTATTATAATATTGTTGTTATGAACAAATTAATTACAATCAAAATAATCGATTCAAATTTATGAATATAAAAATATTTGATATATTTGTAACCTTTCTTTATTCTATTCAGTTTCAGAATCATGGCGACAACGAAACAAAATATACTTTTAGAATTTCTCTAGAAAACAGCACGAAACTTTATTTTAAACATGTGTGTTTTTACATGTACGAACGATTATTGAGCGAAATAAATAGCACGACATGCACGTTCGTTTTAAATTTGCGCCGCAGTAATTCATAGCATGCAAGTCATTTCATATTCTTTACGTAAGCTGCCATCTGCAAGAGTAGTTGTATTTAATTGCCATTACTTTGTGTTTATTTCATAGAATTGAAATAAAATGTTCAACGGTTTTCCTATCGACAAATGGAAAATATAAAATAACAGAGATCATTAATAATGCAAATAGCAGAAATATTAACACAATTTTATAAATAAATTTCTAATAGTTATCTACAAATAATAGTGGGTAATAATATTATATGATTAATTTTCAGTAACTGGGAAGCATAAGTAACTATTACTCTACTTGCTGTCGTGGAACCATCGATCGATTCAAGCAATAAGCCATCAATAAAACATTTTCTCCGCTACACCTTACTGTCCATCGGGCCTGCACTATGCAGCCATATTACTTTCTATATTTGTGAGTATAACTTTTCTCGGAACGAGAATTTCCTTCTCCGGCATCGTTGGAAAATCGTTTTTCTTTAATATATAATTTTCAAGAAGTACCCAACTCTATATCTTTGCTTTGTAACGGATGAACTGCGTCGGTTGGCTTATCTATAATTAAAACTCAATACGATTCGTTCTTTAGAACGAAATTGTAGAAACAACATTCCGCTTACTTCTTTCGCTGCAAAAATTTGTTTTAGAAAGAAACGAAAGCTTTTGTCGGAAAGTTTCACTTAACGACATTTTAATTTCATCGTTATCTTTTTTGCAACTTTGTTGATGAAAACGGAGGAAGGAGAAGCACGCTTCGACATCACATTAAGTCATCCATCTGCTTTCTACGAGGGGAAGGTGGTTTCTCCAGATCTGGTTCGAAATAATCCGCGGTACGAACACACCAATAGCATCTTCCACCTGCTAATCTCGAGGAAAGCTGCACGTTTCAAACGGCTTCCACCTGTTAGTCTCAGGGAAAGCGTATGGTTACGACGTTTTTCGAGTAGAACAACGTAACACGCAGTGGTTCTCTCTTTTCCTTTTTTGGTTAGGTTCGGCAATCCGATACCATCTGCAGCCTACGGAAAATACAGATGTCTGTTCTGTCCGCAGAATAAACACAAGTATATTTTAATCCCATTGGAAACTTTTATACCGAACAACAAAACAAAATACCGTGTATAATATACACGTTAGTCTCGTAACATCGAAGATTAAAACATTGACGTTAAAATTAATATCCAAGTCAAAAATAAACATACTCATTATTGTCGCTCGCGTTTTATTTATAGAATATTCACGAAAGTAACATACATATGTAGAATAAAAAGTCGCGTGCGCGCGAATGAAATTAATGTACAAAAAAGGATATTTACGAGCGGTTGCGGGTATCAATTTACAAACGATCGATTAGCCTTACATTAGTGTATATTGTTGAAAGCGTTCGGTGGTTCGCGTCGCGGTGAAACGTGCGCGCTCCGCTATACAACCACAATACACAACTATCCATAGCAACGTTGTTGTCAACATAATTTCCACGAAGTAACGCGTTTCCTGGAAGGAGACGCGCAACGAAGCTGGAGTATCCTTCATTTTTTTTCCCCCTTGACGAACTTGGTCGTAACTTCGCCCGACAGAGCTAGAGTTTACAATTTCCTCGGGTCGGAGTCACCTAGGACCTAGAACATCGTCAGTGGAAAAGGTAAAATAGGGAGGGCGAGTCCCCTCCAGGCGCGTGCCTTGCCCCTTGACCCCCTCGTCGTACTCGTGCGTGACCCCCACCCCTGTTTGCCACCCACTCACCTACCCCGACCCAGTGGCCCGCGGGCCACCCCACCGCGCCCCACCCCTGCGCCGACGGCGATTCGACCCCGCGCGCGCACCCGTCTCGAGCGTCGCGCTCGTTCGCAGTCCGTCAGTCTATCGGCAACCTGCGTACCAGTCGTGTCGCAGTGCTTACGTAACAATATATTATTATTATTCTTACTTGCCTGACCAGTGTGTTGTTCATTTATAAATCGCGGTCTACATTTTTTCGTTTGTCCCTCGCCGAGTTACTCATCTTTCCCGCTCGGTCACTTTCTAATTAGTTCAATCGACACGCAATTGTATACGTATACAAAAGGGTCAATCATCAACATTAACGCATATACATATCTCTTCTCGATCAACTATATAAACACACCAAGAAATATATATATACATATATATATATATATATATACATATCTCGTATAAAATACAAGTACGCGTACACGACGAACGCACGCGCCGCGCTCGCGATAAACGCGCTCTAACGTCTCCCGCGAATCGCCGTTTACCTGCCTGTCTTGTCTACAAACACGTCGTCGCACGGGGATTACGTCCGGATACGGATCGAGTCGTTGTCGTCGTTCAACGTTTCCGTGCTCGTCTACCTCCGGTCGCGTGATCGATTAATACGCGATTATTAATCAACATCGCCTATGGTAAAACGTGATACGTATCGACGTACGTGAAGGCGAGAGAGTACGAGAGAGGAATCACAAGTCGCACGTCGTTGCTACATGGGCTGTTACCTGCCGCCGGTAGATGAACAAGTGTCGTCGACGAACCGCCACTGTAGAGCACGTTCTCTGGGTTCGGCCCTCCTACACGGGCACGGTGTATCGATTGCTCTAAAATAGACGCGTGGGAACACCTGCAGGCTACATACACACTCTACACGTACAGCTCACACTGTCTGGCTGTCTCTGGGGCCCTCTCTCTCTCTTACTTTCCCTCTGCATCGGTCTTACCTGACGCCCTTGCACAACGCGTGACAGGTGCAGCGAAAGTAACGGTAGCAGCAACAGCAGCAGCAGCATCGCGCTGTCGTAGGGCTGGAGGTGGAGGAGGTGGTGGCGGTGGAGGCGGAGGTGCAGGTGACCAAGAAGAAACGTAACAGGAAGCGGAAGAAGCGAAACGAAGACGAGAAGAAAGAGAGACAGAGAGAGAGAGGGTAGGACGGAACGGAAGAAAGTATCAGAGACAGGCCGTACGTACGTAGATATACGTGCGCGCGCGTGCTCGCCAACGGGAAGGAAAGGAGGGAAAGGTGGAGAAGGAGGAAGGAGGCGATACGCCTGGGTTTCTCGCGAGAAAAGGGTTATTTCCAGTGATACGTCCTGGAGGCGCCTGTCGTCTTCGCCGGTACAACCATAACGCCGCCCGCTTTAAAACGCCCGAGACGGGATACGGTGGACTCATCGCCGCCACCCGCTCGAACCGCAGCCCCCGGAAACCCCGGACCATCCAGCAAACTCGCTTGCATCATGGACGCACCGCTCTCACAGAGTATGGACTCCGTCAACACGGTGGCCACCGGTGAAGACGAGGTACGTTCGCTAACTACTACATCGTACATTGTATCGTTAACGTCGCGCCTGTGCATTACGCACTGTCTTCTCTCTCTCTCTCTCTCTCCCCTCCCCTCTTATCGTGTATATCCACGTATGTATGTATGTATGTATGTATGCATGTATGTATACGTGTACGTATACCGGAGCTGCCGATCGCTTCCTCGTTTTCACCCTTCTCCCTTTTTCTTATCGTTCGTTGTACCGCGTTGCACCGCGCCGTGCCGCGCGAGACCGCACGCGTACTTACACACATTTTCACCGAGCATCCGACATACTTCCTTCCTTCCTTCCTTCCTTCCTTCCTTCCTTCCTTCCTTCCTTCCTTCCTTCCTTCCTTCCTTCCTTCCTTCCTTCCTTCCTTCCTTCCTTCCT
>NW_025109979.1:14814-73664 GCF_011392965.1 Frieseomelitta varia | reverse complement strand
CTCTCTCTCTCTCTCTCTCTCTCTCTCTCTCTATATATATATATATATATATATATATATATATATATATATATATATGTATATATTTTCCTCTTTCTTCCTCTTCTATATATTTGCCTCGTACTCCTCTCTCATCGTTCCTCTCTTAACGGGTTGCACGTCACGAGAACGCGCAGGCGCACTGCACGCGCGAACTTTACGTGCTGTGTCGTGCGGTGGCTGCCGGTGCACGTACACGTACACCTACACCTACACCTACACGTACGTACGTACGTACGTACGTACGTATACACGCGGTGTTGAGTCCTCCGCGCAAGCATGTGTATGAGAGCGGTAACGCTTCGAGCGTGTACGTACAAGTAGAGAGAAGGCGGGAATTCGATCGTGCACCACAATGCACAGTGTGTGCCGCAGGTGACTCGTTTCCATCGTCCGCTCGATCGGACGGTTGGCTGGCTGGCTGGCTGGCTAGGCTGGTTAGCAGGCCGGCTTCCTTCCTCGCAGCCGAGCACCTGAGAGAGTGACGCGCCACGCCAGACCACGCTTGTTATTGATTTTTCCGGAACGCGAGACCCACGGAGGGCTCGCTACGCGCTCTGTGTCACATCATATGCTGCCGGATTACGCTTCGTCAGTCGACACACGCATTATCAGACGCGCCACGTACGTAGGTAATCGGGCGACCGCGTCAACTTTCCGACTACCAGGGTACCGACTACGAATAACGCGTACACACGTACACGTGTACGTGTTGCATTTGTACGTTACACGTTACAGCTTTCTAATACGTATAATCCCAGATCATACTTGGTTCGATCATTAATCGAATTCGAGTTAATTAGCTGCAGACACCTGTCTCGCGAATTCTCGATTAACTTTCATAAAGATCGCGTTTACCATTTAATTCTTCTTCGATCGAACGTGCATCCACTTCGAGCGCTATCAATATTCGATGGTCTCGATGACGCGCGAAATTTAAATAAGATGTGACATTAATATTTCTCTCCTAACCTTTCATCGTACGTCGATGTAATCTCTTTGAAAGCGTGTGCCCTCTATATTCCATCGTATTTTAACTCGTCTTACAACGTTCCCTTCGCATGACTTCTTTACCTCGCGGAGACAAAATGGAGTCGCCGTCCACAATAAGACCGGATCAAAGGCGATCTATTATTCACGATACGGAATTTCTCTTACCGCTACCGTCGCTACGACGAACAAAGAAAACTTCTCCGTAAACTTTTTACCTTCGTTTCTCTCTCTCTCTCTCTCTCTCTCTCTCTCTCTCTCTCGTGTTCGAGCGCTTTACACACGATCGATCGCAAATCGAAGAAGAGCTAAAGCGTTTGAAACTCACGTTCGCGAATCGGATCGCGAATTGCTAATGCAGAACCGCGGAGTTGTTGCACAACTTCGTGAAATATCGCGATACTTTATTTTCGTCGAAGCGCAACGTTCGCGGGATTATTCTTGGCGGTTTCCTTTGTAATTCCGACGCGTTGTCTCTGGGGTATGACCGGCCGATAGATAATTTGCCCGGCGTATGTTTTCCGATTCCCTCTCGATTCGCTCACGTTTCGCCCGCGATCGTTCGATCGCGCGGATCGAGATTTCAGCCCGGAGAAAATCGCGGATTTTCTCGCACGACCGGCTTCTCGTTGATGACGGTTTGTCATCTGGATCAGGAAGAGTGATCCGTCGAACGGGAACGGCCACTTCCAGAGCAGGAAACTTGGCCATCGTTTTGCTCGGTTTCCTTTTACGATTACTTTCTTGCCCGTGTTCTTCCGCATTGCTCGCAAGCAGGAACATCAATGCTCGATTAGGGGATTATCGACGAAGATCTACCGTTGCTCGTCGAATCGTTCTTCGCGTTTTGAAACGTGCAACCATGTTGCTTATCCGTGAAAAATCAGGCAATCGGCGGATGTAAAAGTTGGATATAAAAATTGTTGAACGAACAACTGGGAAAACGAAAATTTTGTGAATTAACGCAGATAAAGCAGGTTCAACGACGCAACTACATAAATTGACTAAAGAAAAATTGCAAATGTTAGTGTTCGAGACTGTTACTGTGGCGTCATGTGATTTTCAGTGGTTAGCGACCATCGAAAAATGTATTGTAATAAGTTTAAATATATATACGACCGGCTAGTAATTTTTCTTTATATGATACATATAATATATAGTTTTTTTATATATATAATATACATAATATATAATTTTTTATATAAATAATATATATAAAAATATATAATTATATGATATAATATATATGGTATCTAATTTTTTATATATATATTATTTAATATTTTATATATTTTTATATATTTAATATTTTTTATATATAAATACATATTTAATATATACATATATATATATAATATAAAACATATATTGTAGACAAACATATGTTTGTTTATATTTACTTATTTGTACATTTGATATTTTTAGCTTTCTGCATGGTACCAATTATTTCTTTATACGTAGCAGAAATGAAATTACTAGCCAGTCGTAGTTGTAGCGCTAACAGGTTAGCATCTAATAATTAGCTTATATCAACGTGAAGACGCAGTAAGAAGGGAATGGTGATTAATGGAATTTTAGTTAATGTTTAGGATGAACGACAGCATTGTTTAAGGAAGATCCTTTTTTTTGTTTTAGCATACATAGTACATTTCCGTTTGAAGTGTCGCAAGATAAATTACGCTTCCCTGCACTGTTCCCCGAATGAAAGCTAATTAATGCAAAAATTAGTAGAATTGTTCGTCTGTTTATCAAAGAATAACGTCCAAGATTAATGGGATTGCACAAGCACGAAAATTACCGCTTGCCTTTGCCTCCGTCCGTGCAGAAACACCGAGATGCTAAATCGCACAAGGCATCGCCAGAGTCAAAGCCATTTCGCTGTTACATTTTAAGCTGCGGCAAACTGTGTAATTTCGAAACGCGAATAACCTCGTCAGGATCTTGTGATGATGATCGTTTACGTGGCTCTTCGTCGACGAACCTGGCTAAAAAAGAAATCTCTTTCTTTCGCGCTTATCTGTTTATTAATTATGCGACGCGCGCAAATGAAGTTCGAGTTGCCTCGACGATGCCATTTACAACACCGCGAGAAACAAGCCGCGTAATAAAAGTCCCAACGCTCGGAACGCGAGAGATTCGTGATTAAAATTTAGCCGGTGATCTTGAGATAAAAAGCATTGTACAGATAGAGAGAGAGAGAGAGAGAGAGAGAGAGAGAGAGAAAGAGGTGGGAAAGGAGGGAATGAAAGAGTCGCGCGATTTTTCCCTCTGTTCGCCGCTGAATGAACCACAGCGTTGTTGGTTCCTCTTCGTGTTTGTCTTTCCTGCGTTGCTCGCTGCCCTGTTCAAGAAAAGTACCGCGAAAAGGCTGGAAGAGGGGGGGGGGGGGCAAAATTTAATTCTCGCTACGCCACGGATAAAAACGTATTTGTTGCGTGACGAGGCCGCACAGTGGATGTAACGAGGAAACGCTTTTACATTTCCCACGACTGTTTCGCTGGCGGAATCCGACGAAATATCCTCTCGCTTCGACCCCCTTTCTCTCGCTTTTCGGCTCGTCGCCCGGTCAAATTCCGCGATTGTTTCTGCATTTCGAGTTCGTTTCGTCCAAATGCAAACGAATGGAAATCTAGAGAGAGAGAGAGAGAGTTTTTGCGATCTGAGAGTCTGAGAAACAAATGGTTAATTCAGATTTTTATTTGAAAAGTGATGATGCCAGACTGACATTAATATCTGTCCGATTTTTGAATTGCAATCGATAAAATCAATTGTTATACAAACTCTGAACCAAAGTGTTAATAATAGTATGTTGATTTTAATAATACATAAAAATAAATGAGCATACGATCGTTAATATATATAAAAATAACGATGGATACTGTGTGTCAACTGACTATGATTTCGTACAGCTGATAATGCACATATGTGCCGTGATGTCTGTTTAAGAAAAATATCCTTGTCTTACTTCAGTACAATTTTAATTATTATTAATT
Source organism: Frieseomelitta varia (assembly GCF_011392965.1). Classification (NCBI taxonomy): domain Eukaryota; kingdom Metazoa; phylum Arthropoda; class Insecta; order Hymenoptera; family Apidae; genus Frieseomelitta; species Frieseomelitta varia. The sequence continues at coordinate 69,642 of NW_025109979.1, read as the reverse complement.
TTACTCTAACATGAAGTATCGTCGACAATTTCCAAAATCCACCGAACTCGCAATTGAGCTGTTCTATATTCCTAGAAGAATATCTTTTTGTAATTGTAAAATTGCACGCATGTATTACGTAGTTTTGTACATCATTTTAAATATAGAAACTTAAATATATTCTTGTATATAGATTAGATTTAGATCGTCTTGTCACTATGTGCGCGAAAGAACACGAGATGTTCTTCAATCGTTTCCCCAATTGTTCTTCGACAATTGTATCCCGATCGATTATTTAGTTTTTAGTTCAGTTACCTTTCGTCATACACAAATGCACCGGGTGCATTCTAATTTCGCGTGCTTTGGAATTTACTGTTAGCTTGTTTATGCGCTGGTTTCGCGTATGTTATTGCAGCGAATTTACGACGTTTGGTTCAATTAACCGAGCCTTTTCTTGTTTGATTGTAACAGAGTGTTTAGCTTGCTCGTTTGCTTAATCGGATTTCTCCTATTTTTTGTCAACGTGCTATTCTCGAAACATCCATAGCGTAGATTATCGAAATTCCATTTGACGTTGCATAAAAATAAGCGGTAGCGCACTTGTTAGCGTTTGTCTTTCCCATTGGAATGTCAATAGTACTGTAGAAATCCTGCAATGAAATTCTCTACCAAACTACAAAAAAAAAAAAAAAGAAAATCGAAGATACAGAATACACATTCGAATGGAAGCTCTGATTGTAGTCTCTGTTCTTCCGTCTTACACAAATACCCAGTCCAACGAAACGAAACTATTCGTTTTGTTAATCATATTCCGAGAGATTACTTCGATCAATGTCAGAACTGTGCAATCCGTGAATTCTGAATTAATCGCTAGAACCTGTTCGACAGGATTAGAACTATACAGTAGACTGACACTTCAAACACTTGTTTCGGTATTGTATTCCAACGCTAAACCGTTGGATTTCGGACAAACGACTAAAGCTAATGAGAACGCGAATGTGCTAACTGGAAGGCGAAAGCGACTGCTTCCGGATATCGATGTCGATTTAAGAGTATAATTAATCTGGCTTGAAAAAATCGACTTTTTTGGGGATTTTTTTTTTTTAAGGAAACCATGACACATTTTGGTATACATTTTTCGCACACAGAGTTATTCATACTTAAAGAGTATTTGCAATTTTTTTTTAACGAAATTAATGAAAGTTGTGGAAATTATACAGCCTTAGATAAAACATGTTTTTAACAACAAGGGTTCAAATGGCTGACATGATTCCGGTCCACTTGGTTATTTGAAACTAAAAAATCAAAATGCATCTTAATTAGTATAAATATGGCTGTCGCATGAACCACGGAAACAGCGAAATTTCGAAAATTAAAAAAATGGCAGCATTTTGAATTTAAAATATCAATTTTCCTTGCGCTCCTCGTAATTTTGGTGGTAAAAAAAAAAAAAAAAAAAAAAAAAAAAANCATTCCAGCGCAAAAGGGTTAACCCATTGCGCTGGCAATTGTTTGCGGACCATAACGAGCGACCGAACTGTATGCAGTAATTTGTCGCTTTCTTTGTCTTTCGAACTCGTTGGTACGATGTCACCGGATGGAAATGATTAAGAACTAATAAACTTACATTTAAATATAACTTAAAACTGAGGAAATGTTGCAATTTGGGGCAAAAAATTCTCGACGTGCGTGATACGCCATTCCAGCGCAAAAGGGTTAACCCATTGCGCTGGCAATTGTTTGCGGACCATAACGAGCGACCGAACTGTATGCAGTAATTTGTCGCTTTCTTTGTCTTTCGAACTCGTTGGTACGATGTCACCGGATGGAAATGATTAAGAACTAATAAACTTACATTTAAATATAACTTAAAACTGAGGAAATGTTGCAATTTGGGGCAAAAAATTCTCGACGTGCGTGATACGTCATTCCAGCGCAAAAGGGTTAACCCATTGCGCTGGCAATTGTTTGCGGACCATAACGAGCGACCGAACTGTATGCAGTAATTTGTCGCTTTCTTTGTCTTTCGAACTCGTTGGTACGATATCACTGGATGGAAATGATTAAGAAGTAATAAATTTACATTTAAATATAACTTGAAACTGAGGAAATGTTGCAATTTGGGGCAAAAAATTCTCGACGTGCGTGATACGTCATTCCAGCGCAAAAGGGTTAACCCATTGCGCTGGCAATTGTTTGCGGACCATAACGAGCGACCGAACTATATGCAGTAATTCGTCGCTTTCTTTGTCTTTCGAACTCGTTGGTACGATATCACTGGATGGAAATGATTAAGAAGTAATAGACTTATCATTTGTTTCGCGTGGGTTACATTTAAATATACTTAAAACTGAGAAAATGTTGCAATTTGGGGCAAAAAATTCTCGACGTGCAGGAGGTTGAACGAGCGAGATTTAAGTAGGAATTTGTCTCATTCATTGATCATTATGATAAATACGATACCTCGCGATATCCAGTGCTTTGTTTTGTAAATAGATAAAAATCTGCAGTCTAATAATTAATTCACCGAATAGTGGCCTGTATAGTGATTCTTGACTTCCGATTCCTGGATCCCGAGTCGTGAATAACGAATCTGAAATCCTGGCTCTGGATTCTTAAGGTTCTCGAAATAGTGAGTGGTCTGTATGACTTTTGATTCTTCACTTTCAACTCTTGGATCTCGATTCGATCGTAATGAAACGCGAATCTCCAGAATTTTCGTTTCCTGGACCCTTCCTCGCTGTATCATGTGCTCTGTTTCACATAAGTTTCACTACTTAGATCGCTGACGATGCTAGAAGTCAAACGTGATCGATCATTCCTCGAGGACACCGATCGGAACAATACTTTCTCGAGTCAGCGCGAAAAAACGTTGCCCTTGATCGCAAATAAATCACTAGATTTCTTCGCCAAATGATCCCACGCGTAATCATGTCCTCTCCGTTCTCTCTTCTCCTGTATCATTTTACCTGTATTATTTTACCTCGTCGTCGTCTGACGTGTCCAGACCTGGATGCAGTTGCAGACTTGCGAAAGTTGCACTCTTGGCGAAAATTCGGTTTCGCACGAACATCAAGGAATCCAAAGAGAGGGCCGATTGCACTCGGAGTGGAAACCCTGTTTCACGTTTGAACGTTCGCGTTGGATTATATCGTTCGGACGGATGAGAAATTGCGGGAAGGAGGGAAAGGTTGCCCCGGTTTGATTCGATTTGGAGGGATTTGTAGGATGAATTTTATTTTCTTAGGATTAGCTCGGCTTCTCCACCGCGGGCATCTCTTCGGCCAGAAAGAGGCGGAGATTCTTCTGATACGTGCGGGGAAAGTTTGAACGGCTCTGTTATCGCTGCTATGATGTTACGGGCGTTATCGTATAACCTATAACCGGCTTTCTAAGTCTAAAATTTTGTCGTACTGTCCGTACAATATCGGCTGAGTTTCCCGAATGTTTATGGATATTTATTGCAATGTGTATTACATTTGAATACATATTTATGTTAATACAATATAAAGTTGTTAACCGGTCTTTGAAGATGAGAAAATGTTCGGTTAAAATTGAAGATTTAGAAACGCGACGATTTTAGACGATTATAAATCGCAGATGTGTTCATCGAAACTTGTACAATATCATATAATTCATATCTAATGATATAATTATGATAATATATATTTATATCTAATAATATCATATAATATATATTTATGTTTGTAAACCTAAATATTACGTTATATATATATATTGTTGTATAAGAATGATATTTCCTGACCTAAATTTCTTAATTTTTGTTATCCTTCTTAGAAACGTATAATAAATAATTCTTCTCCATTTTGGCTGTTTGACGTGCAATTAGTTAAAGAGTTAGACTTTGTATTAAAAACACAATAATTCCCAAAAATACTCGATTTTAATTAAAATATTATTCTTTAAGTGATTAAAGAATACAAATTGACTGTAATATCGACGGAGCTCTTTCTAACTTTTCTCAAGTAGAATAGGTTATCGCTATATATATATTCATGTCTGGATACCTATAAACCTAAATATTATATTATAAGATATATATATATATTATGAGTAATATATATTATAATTATAAGTAATTATACGGAATAATATTTCCTAACCTAAATTTTTATTTAACTTTTGTTATACTTCTTAGAAACGTATCATCGGACGTATACTAAATAATTTTTCCAGTTTCGGCTCTGTAACATACAATTACAAGTTAAATTTTATATTAAAAATATTTCCCAAAAAATACTCAATTTCAATTGAAATACCAGTGATCGAAGAACAAATTGACTGTAAAAAAAATAAAAATTGACTGTGATCGAAGACAAATCGACGGAGTTCCATCCGACTCTTCCCCCAAAGTGGAATCACGACAGGTGATCGCTATCAAAACTACGGCCATTCTCTCCTCAACAATCTAAAATCTAGATCCCAACTATCAAGTCACCCAGCCAAAAAGAAACAGAGAGAAAAACTGGAGAAAGAACCGCAACGTGATGAAACTCGAAACCGAGTGATCATCGTTCACTCGCCAACTTGCTCTTCTCTTCGGAAAAACGTTGCAAAACGGGAGAGCCACGTGAATTTACAGCCCCCGTACGAGCGTACGTTCGAGCGTAAAACAGAACACCGTAACCGTGGTGTTCCTTGAGGCGAGTTCTTTGGAAGAATTTCGTTTACAGGAAGACGTTTGCCGCGCGGAATGCCGCTAGTCGAGAAAGAGCGAGAAAGAGAGAGATACGGCGGAGAAAGGAGAAGGTGGAGAAGAGTTTTTTTCGCTTTTTCTCCCGAGCGCGCGAGATCCAAGCGATAAAACAACGAAGGATTGCAGGCGAAGTTACGTCGTACGATAAAATTCGCCCGGGTGTCTTAGACCGCGGCGAGGAACTTTTCCGAGCGGCAAACACGCGAGAGCGGTTTACGCAAGAGTGTCCCAGCGGCTCTTCTGTAATCGCCGTGCCATTACGTAACGCTCTTTCATTGTAACCTCGCGGTTTTTTTTCTCGCACGCGTGCCGTCGAGTTTTTTTTTTTTTCTTTTTCATCAGAATGCTCGGAAAAACTCGTTGCCTCTGTTGCTCGTACCATTAGATCAGCCCGTCGTCTTTCTCGCTTTGGCACCGAATTGCCTTTGCCTCGTTTCGCCAGGATATTGCCCGACAGATTTCGCGAGACGAAATGAGTGGAATGAGTTTCATCCGCGTCAGCGAGCCACGGGATGACGGATAGATGATTCGTTTTGGTATCTCGAACACAATGGCACAACGATCTCGGATGTGTTTCGAACGTAGAGAGGTAATTAATCGGCTCGCCTCCTCGGGAATCGCTCGTTTAAAAGCGGTGTTTCTGTTCCCTAGAGAGGTTTAAGAGGCTCGCTTCGAAATCTTTAGGTTTCAGAAGGCAGTTTATGTTATTTTTATTAAAATTGTATCAATTTCATAGTATTTTTTTTAGTAATTTTATAGTATTTTAATAGTTATAGTATTATATTTTTTTAAATTTTGTAGTATTTTAATAGTTATAGTATTATATGTTTTTAATTTTATAGTATTTTAATAGTTTAACAGTAGTTTAATAGTTATTATATTTTTTTAAATTTTATAGTATTTTAATAGTTATAGTATTATATTTTTTTAATTTTATAGTATTTTAATAGTTTCAGAAGTATATTTTTTTTAAATTTTATAGTATTTTAATAGTATTTTAATAAAATTTTTTAAATTTTATAGTATTATAATATTATATTTTTTGTAATTTTATAGAATTTTAATAGTTACAGTAGTATATTTTTTAAATTTTATAGTATTTTAATAGTTTTAGTAGTATATTTTTTAAATTTTATAGTATTTTAATAGTTATAGTATTATATTTTCTTTAAATTTTATAGTTTTTTAATAGTTATAGTATTATATTTTTTTAATTTTATAGTATTTTAATAGTTTCAGTAGTATATTTTTTTAAAATTTTATAGTATTTTTTATAGTAATTTTATAGTATTTTAAATTCTACTAGTATTTCCTTTACAAATTTATGTTCCACAAAATTTTGCCACTATCTATATATTTTATGGTATTTCAAATTCTAGAATTTAATTCTAATTTTCTGGTGTTTACGAGTCACCTGTCGCGTCGAGGTTTATTGAACATATTTTTTATTCGCTTCGGTGAATGTTACGTGGCAAAGCACATCGGGGACTAACGTCGCAACGACAAAGAAGTTGCCGGTTGAAATTTTTCCTATAGAAACCACTCCCGATTGGGAAACGATCTTATTATTACTGTAACGACCGCTTACCGCAACGTCATATAATTCTCAACGGAGAATTCTATAATCTTCTATAATAATTCTCGATATTAACCGATGACGTTACTGCAGCATCGTGTAATTTTCAACGTTTGGTGATTGTAGAGAAACAACTAACTAATAAGTGTAGATATGTCTGTTTGTTTTTATTCTTTACAGACCCACAGTTCTTTTTTTTTTACACATAACATAACATCTTTGCACTATGATAAAATATGATATGAATTTTTTATTTGACAAAATAAATTATTAGATGTCGAGAGTAGCCGGTCGTTATAGCATTCGTGTATCGGATCAGATTTTCTAAATTTTTAAGTAGAACATGGTCAGCTGTTTGTACGAAATTACTATCGAAAACATCCAGTCTTCATACCGTGCAAGTGTCGACGATCAGATTTTGCAATTTCTTTAATAGAACTTGCCACAACTACCGATAAAAATTACTATCGATCCACTTTCGACGTGACTCACGAATTGGCCGCGAAATAGTGAACACTCACTACAGCGACTATACTTCGCTAATTAATTATTTATATTCTTGGATAATCAATTGTAAATACGAATTGAAAGGGATTTAATAGCAAATTAATTAAATTATTTCAATTTCTAGTAGGAATGACGTAGTAGGAATGACAGCGAAGGGGAATGTTTTTTTGGATAACATTTATTAATTTATAGGAAAATTATTTGTATAGAGATCAAACAGATCTCGATATCGAAAACATAATAACAAGTTCAAGTTCGCCAGAAACTCGTGTTTCTGCTGGTGTATCCCCACGGATGGATAAAGGGGATCCGCGAGCTCTCGAAGCTTCCGTCGAGCTTCTTCGAATGACGAAATTCAATTAAACTCGCCGGCCGCGGAATAACATTCCCCGAAATGGGATTTATGGGGAGGGGGAGGGGCGGGCGGAAAGACGGAAAAACAGATGGGCGGAAGTTGAGGGCGTCTTTTCCCAGTCTGAAAGCATTACGATCGAAAACGACGTGGAGCCGATCGATCTGCCCGGCAATCACGGTTTCAAATTGGACTGCAGATTTTTTTCCCATTTCCCTCCTCCCTCCGTCGCTCCTCTCAGTCGTTCTACTTCTTGTATCGGTTTCTCCGCTGGCGGATCGGGTTCTACTTTCTAAATCTAACGCGGCCAGACAGACTCGTCCTGCAACTTTCCGACAAAAACCGCTGGCTGCAACGCCGCGGAAACGTTGATCCTCCTGTTTATTACTCCCGCAGGTACAAAACCGACTGATAACCGCTTGTTCAAATCGCGAATAGATATTTCCACAGATTGGCAAATGGATATGATAACTCTCGACAGAAGTGGTGGTGAAAATTGATCGGACGGATAGGAACGGCTTGTTCTTTTTTTTTTTTATATAATATTTTCATGTTAGAGTTGATAACGCTTGCCAAACACGACGTGTTAATTAATTAATTCTGCTGAGAGTAGGTTGCTATAATCAGTATTTTCTCTCTCTTTTTTTTCTTTGCGTATTTTCTTGTAGTGATGTAATTTGTAGAAAAATATGTAATGTGTTATATTTGTGATATATGTAATATATTATATATTATATATTGTATATTGTATATTATATATTAGAATATGTAATATATAACATACTATATTTGTAGAAAAATATGTAATATAATATATTTTTATATTATATATTATATATTACGTGTAATATGTAGCATATTATATTTGTAGAAAAATATCTAATATAATATATTATTATATTATATATTATAACATATAATATCTAACATATTATATATGTAGAAAAATATGTAATATAATATATTATTATATTATATAGTATAACATGTAATATGTAGCATATTATATTTACAGAAAAATATGTAATATAATATTATATATTATATAATATATTATTATATTGTATAGTATAACATGTAATATGTAGCATATTATATTTACAGAAAAATATGTAATATAATATATTATTATATTATATATTATAACATGTAATATGTAGCATATTATATTTGTAGAAAATATATGTAATATATTATATTTGTTGTACACGTATTACAAAATGTAACACGTTTTAGGAAACAGAAGTGTGACGAGCATGTTTGGTATAGTAAAATGGGTGTGTATTTAAAATACTGCTACAGATTATAGTTAATGTAATTGGATTTGAAACATATAGATATAATAACGTTGACGATGAAACGTAAGGGTAAATAAGTTTAGTTTTGACAGGTCAAAAGAATTTGTGCGTTTAAAATTAAATTGAGAAAGAGTGACGCGTAATTTTGTTAAAAAAAAAAAAAAGGAAAGAGTCATCGTCGGTTTATAAATGTTTGAGTTTTTTTTCTTCTTACGCATATATACGTATATTGCAATAGTCTTTCAGAACGATTACATCTGTTACTAATACGTTTTCGTGTGGATCATTAAGGTAATGGAACATATTAAGACGACCTGTTTCCATTAGGCTGTTCTATATAGCATACTACATTAAAGCAACGCGGGCAATGTGATTTTCCATGAAATCATATAATGTTAATATACTTCGTTTTCGTTAATAATCACGGCCAACTTGAAACGCGTCGGATACATTTATCTTCGAATTCATCTAACGCAGACCACATTCATCTTCGTATTCGTCAAGCTTATAATACGCGTCTGACCATAATCAGGATCATTTCACTTTGCTCTTGTTATTCTCACCGTGGACCGTGATTTCACAACTGCGACTCGCCTGGCTCTGCGATTACTCTGGCCTGTGGTAACGTTTTGGAAATCTCACAGTCATGAAAATCTAATTTTACCAAATAAAAGTCGAATTTAATTGTCGAGGAAATAGAATTCTGCACGCGCGTTGTACTTGATGAATTTTCAAATGTAATTTCCCTTGAAATAAAGGATTTTAATTGTAAGGGAAAAAATTACATTCTATACTTTCAACTTAGTTTCGCAAATAGAAACCCCCCCTGTTCGTTATTTATTTATTTATTTCTGACCAGTCTGCACCTAGCTAAGTTTCAAACTTGATATTCAAACTCGGTTAGCTAAGTTTCGAGCTCGATGAAAACGAAGCTATAAATGAAAGAACATTTTAGAATCATCCCTCCACGATTTGCAAGACGTCCATGTGTTCATCTAAAATATAGAAAATATCCAAAGCATTCGCTTTGAAATTTCTTGAACGAAGAACAATTTCTATTAAAGTTTTATTTTCTCAATGAATCGCATGAACATTGAGAGTCTAGTTACAATAAAAAAAATTACAATATATTACCTGCTTAATTTATGTAATTAGAAGCCTGTCTATTTATCTATTTGAGGCTTGTTTTTTTTTTTTTTTTTTCAGTAAATTACATAAAAATCTGCAATCTAATCATAGTAAAAAATTATGATACATTATCTACTTATTTATTTATTTGTCCGTCTTTTTAGTTAGGTTTTATTTCTTTAATAAACAGCACAAACATCTGCAGTCTAGTTGTTAACAATAAAAAGTTATAAATAACTGGCAGAAAAGTTTTCGATGAAACACAAATATTTGACCAATCACCAATTCTACCTTTTCCATATATTCCAAACAGCTACCAAAATATTTTATGCCCAAGAGAGTTCAACGTTTTGAAACGCTCTCGAATACCTGCGTTCGATAGAACAGGGGCACTGCATTACCTACTTAATTTATACGTTTAAGGGGGTAATCTGGTAATTCGGCTTGAAAAAATCGACTTTTTTGGGATTTTTTTTTTTTAAGGAAACCATGATACATTTTGGTATGCAGTTTTCGCACACAGATTTATTCATACTTGAAGAGTATTTGCAATTTTTTTTGCACGAAATCAATGAAAGTTGTGGAAATTATATAGCCTTAGATAAAACATGTTTTTAAAAACGGGTTCGAATGACTGACATGATTCCGGTCCACTTGGTTATTTGAAACTAAAAAATCAAAATGCATCTTAATTAGTATAAATATAGCTGTCGCATGAACCACGGAAACAGCGAAATTTCGAAACTTAAAAAAATGGCAGCATTTTGAAGTTAAAATTTCGATTTTCCTTGTGCATTTTATCTTTCGGGTGTTAAAAAAAAAAAAAAAAAAAAAAAAAAAAAAAAAATAGAAAAAACCATTAGATTTCGAAATCCGTGGTTCATGCGATAAAGGTACATCCGGTGAAGATCTCCTCCAAATTTCAAATCAGTCGGTCAACTAAAACGTGAGATATCTCGTCAGCCAGTCCAAAAAATATGAATTTGAGAAAAACACGTTTGAAGTTCTTGTTACCCGTTGTACAAAAAAATACTCATACTTACAATCGATCGAGCAGTACAAAAAATAAAATATTATAGAATAATAATAATATAAACATAAATAATAATATTATAAACTAAAATATTTTTCGAGGAAAAACACATTTGAAGCTTTCGTTACCCGTTGTACAAAAATATTCATACTTACGTTGCGAGCAGTTTCCCTTAAACATCTATAATCTTTACTAATTTTACGAATTCAAACAAATCCTTTTACATAGACATTTTCGAAAGTAATGCACTTCGAGAAAATGTAAAAAAAAGAAAGATTGATTAAGCCGGATTGCCAGAATAGTCCCTTAAAAAGCTCGCCTATCCATCCTGTTCGCTCGTTTATTTATCTGTCCACGTCTGTCGAAATCGGATGGATCGATTGGTCGTCTAATCAGGTGAACGTCACGTTCGTTGTTCCGAAAACAGGGAAACAACGGGCCTGCGTTTTTCGGCCGTGGTATGCTTGGCCGATCGATTCGCGACTGCGGAGGAAGGATTAAGATCGCGCTCGAGATTTACAATTGCGTTTGAACTTAGTTGGGAGAAGTCGTTGCACGTAGAAGAATAATCCTCTTTCCTTGACCCGGTAATTGGATTTGCTTGCTCGTACGTTCCAGCGCATAAGGAACCGCGTCAAGTCGAGCTTTGTTGGGAAGCTACTGGTATCAAAGGTGTCCTCTCAGGTGAGAGGAGCAGTGCGGTCGTTTCACGGCGTGCCTCCGAGTACGATCGATTCCCCGAGTCGCCGCACGATCGCCCGGGAAACGACAAAAGCACAAAGTCGTTTACTGTATCCGCTAACGTCTCGATGCACCGCGGTCGAACGGATCGATATACAGGCGTGTGAAATTTTTATATCGCGTCCTCCTCGCTCTGTGCAAATGCAAATATACACGCGCGCGCGTGTTTTCTAAAATTGAAAAAGAAAAGATCTGCACACTGAAGGGGGAAGCTTGTTCGCGATTTTATACTACTTCTTCTTTTTTTTCCTTTTTTGAAAGTGGTACAAGTCCATTTGTTCGTACATTGAGATGTTTAAGAGTTTCAATATTAACTGAAATATCGTAATAGCTTTAAAGCGTGTAAACATGTTGAATTCTACTATGTGATGGTAGTTGAATGAAAATGAAAAGCTTTTTTTTTTTTTTTCTTTTTAGATACAAATGGATCAACAATTTTGAAAAACGTGAACTTTTTTTAAACTTATATTTTAATTAAAGTAGACTCTTCCGAAATTTATTATTTTTTTTTTTTTTAAATATAAAAAGCGATAATTGAAAACAAATGTAAAATTGAGAAATATTTTCAGTTATTACATGATGGAAGAATTTATTACAGAAATTTACTATAAAGCGGACGCTATATTTACACTTGTATTACTTTTATATATAATTATATATAAATAAGACAGTAAAGCAACAATACTTATCTCTTAAAGTTGCGAATGGTAACACTTGTGTATTTTGCCAAGATTGTTTGGCCTTCCTCGTTCTCCAAATAAATCCAGAACTTTAGAATTGATATTCTGTAAAACATGAAAAGTTACTAATAATGTACCGATTATTAAATAGGAGATAAAATACGCTAGTGAGAGGTGGAAGAATAATTAAAGTTACAAAGTTACAGAAAAGCAAGTAACGTAACAGACGAAGACAACGCACGAATTTTCTCGACTCGACCTGTCGCAGGTCATGGTCAGCCCCGATCAGAAAATAGTCGCAAGCCGATATTTCAATAGCTCCGAGTCTTCTTGCGAATAACGATCGCAACTGAGCTCTTTAATTGATTACTATCAGCCATGCAAATTCCCCTCCTGCCCCCCCCCCTCCCTTCGTGATCGATCGCGAATCCCATTTCGCTTCGCTGGTTGTTTTACATTCTTATTAATCTCGAGTTGACGATCGTAATTAAGGAACGCGAATTAAAGCTCGGAAGCTGGAGCCGAGAGGCTCGCAGCAAAACTCACGGTCACTTCTTCCTTCTCTACTCTTTCATCAGATGTCAAGAGTTATGTCCCGTCGTTACGAACTCCTTAGTTATCCGCGCTAAAATTCAACTTTCCGCGAAATCGGGGAATTAGCAAGGAGGTATTCTGGTAATCCGGCTAAAAAAAACATCAATTTCTTTTTTTTTACATTTTCTCAAAGTATATGCTTTCGAAAATGTCTGTGGAAAAGGATTTGTTTGAATTCGTAGAATTGGCAAAGTTACAGATGTACATGAAGGAAACGGTGTACTGCTCGCAACGTAGGTATGAATGTTTTTGTACAACGGTTAACAAGAACTTCAAATGTGTTTTTCTCGAAAAATATTTTATTTTACAATATTATTATTTATATTATTATTATTTTATAATATTTTTCTTTTGTACTGCTCGATTGATTGTAAGTCTTCTCGAGTCTTCTCGCTCTACGAGTCGACGAATCCTCCGGATAGTTGGGAAACTTAGGCTCACGGAAGATTCTTTTCTTTTTTATTCACCATTGGGTTAAATCGAGGCATTAGCAAGGGAGTATTCTAGTAATCCGGCTAAAAAAAAAACATCAATTTTTTTTTTTTTTACATTTTCTCAAAGTATATGCTTTCGAAAATGTCTATGAATATTTTTGTACAACGGTTAACAAGAACTTCAAATGTGTTTTTCTCGAAAAATATTTTATTTTATAATATTATTATTTATATTATTATTATTTTATAATATTTCTTACTGCTCGATTGATTGTAAGTCTTCTCGCTCTACGAGTCGACGAATCCTCCGATAGTTGGGAAACTTAGGCTCACGGAAGATTCTTTTCTTTTTTATTCACCATTGGATTATGTGGAAAGGGGGGGGGGGGGAAATTCTCACGGGCGAGAAAGTATTTTCTCCCGTTGAGTACAAAGAGGTCACGACGATTTGTTGCGGAACAACGAGGATCTCCCGGTGTCGTGCAGGGGCGGCACTGCAGGCTTCGTTTAACCGACAGAAGAAAGAAGGTTAAACGCTTTGCGCGGCAATTATCGATACCCGGCGTTTTATATATCCGTCCGGTATTGGCTTATTCGCAGAAAAAGAAGATAAAAATCTTCCATCCGACATTGCTTCGTGTTAATTCGTTTAGACGCAAGCAAAGTTCATCGCGAGTTCGTGAATTGTGCGTCGTGCGACGATAACGTAGTTTCCGTTTGTTTTCTGATTTCCCGTGTCTCTGATACGTGTGTCCGCGTGTTGTTTCCTCCCCACCCCGAAACGGCAAATTAGGATTTATAACGCTATAATATTCGATTGTTAACCGGGCAAAGCTGCTCGTAAATCTCGCCGGCATACAAAATTGGACAACATCGGCCGGTGATTTATTAGCCAGCCCCTGGTTAACTACTTCATTACGCGTTCACAGGGAGGTCAGCTCGCTGAAAATTCTGAAACTTGATTACTCGTTCGTCCCGTTAATGCTGCGGATTTAATCAGCAGCGCCGGTGTGCTTTTTCGGAGCGGTTTTTTTTTTTTTTTGCTTTTTAATTCGTCAACGTCGGAGTAGGACAAATACGAAATAGATTAGGTAGTTTAATGACACGAACGATGATAATGATGGCAGATTAGTGCGCGCGTAATATTGTTCGATCATGCATGTCTTTTTCAAAGTATCGTCTGTTTGATCGAAGTGATTGTTTCTACGAAATTTGGCGAAATTTCTCAAGCAGAAAAATCTCGAAACTGCATCTATAAATTCGCGTGTAAATTTAAAAAAAAAAAGAATAATTGTACGTAATCTTGCAATTAATAATTATTAATTAAATAATTAATTTTTTTTAAAATAAATGGTAAACAATTTTTTTAAGTAATATAAATAGTAGATAATCTTTTTCTAAAGATTTCGATCATTTCTGATAATTAGATAATCAGGTTGCAGGATGTTTTTGTGACAAATTCTCGAGACACGTAATTTATAGGAAATTTCTTTGTCAGAAGTCGAAATAATTATTATTTTTCAAAACTGTATTTATAAATTTGAGAAATTGTCTAATTCTCTAACTTTATTTTTTTTTTTTTTTCTAAAGATTTTGTCCATTTCTGGCAACTAGATAATCAAGTTTCGATATTTTTATTATTATAAGTCCTCGAGACACTGAACGATATATGATTTATGAAAAATCGAAGTAATGATCTCTACTTGAGTTGACGCACTTCTTTCAGCAGACAAATCTCAAAACTGTGCGAATCTATAAAATCGCGTGTAAATTTGACAAAATCCTGATCTGATTGCAAGTAATCTTCAAGCATTTCTTTTCCAAAGATTTTCTCGTCATTTCTGACGATAATCTTGGATAATCAGGTTTTCCGGACAGATTTTCGTTACAAATCCTCGGGACGTATAATTTATAGTAAACATCTTTAATACATAAACAATGATTGATAATTGACGTTGAAACTCGAAATTCAACGCTCTAAAAATGGCGCGTGTTTCGAACGATAATCCACGCTGCCAAGTTCGAACAACTTTCCATCGTAAATCTTTCTTTCGCGCGGTTCGAAACACGCAGGGAATTGACGTGCACGTGGAAAATTTAGCTCGCGTGGAGCAGAGGAATACATAATGTGTACCAGTTACCATATTCGGTTGTATCTATTTTGAATTTACTATTTGTCACGACGGGGGAAGACTCTCGGACGTTCTAAAGCGCACAGAGAGAATTTTATAACTTGGAGCGTGTGTTTGACCCACAGCGCGGATCATATTTCAGCGTGATGGATAACGTAGATCCGTATAAAAATGGATCCGCGGATTTTCACTGGCTCAGGGGATGGGGATAGTGTTGCTCAGCGACGTGCTCGTAGTTATTGTTAGTCGATTAATTTCAGCTCTGCGAAATGTTACTTCGTATCTAAGCAGTGGCTTACGAAAGTGTTCGAACATTTGTGAACCATTTGTAGAAAAGTATGTATACCATGTCTGTTGTATAGAAGACTCGAGAAACAATTTTTTTTAATGAGCTCAAAAATTGTAATATTAGAAGATGATCGGAGAAAGTTATAGCATTTGTTGAAAATGTGTACAAATATGTGAATACAATCGAAAATGAGGAATAAATCTTTTTTCATCGGAGGCTCCGTTTTCGAGAAAATCAGAATCTTGAATAGATTCATCAACTGTACTTGAAATTAACTAATTCTGGATTGGTCAGGAACAAATTATCCTGCCTATGAAAATAAGTCGAAAGTGTGGAATACAATTTTTCCACAAGATCCTTTGTTTTTGTGAAAACTCGTTTATTTTCTTGTAAATGAGTATTCCATAAACGGAAGAACTTTATTTTATATTTTTCACTCGTTTCTACAGATAAAATAACCTTCTATCGATTAGTCATTTGAAATGAATGCGGTCTAGATTTAGCGAGATTCAAATATGTCTGATGGATTTTCAAGCTTGAAACTCAAAAATGATGACTTGAATGAAAAAAATTTTATTCTCTTCGTTATTGATGTATTTCTTCACGTGAAACCACTTCCTTCAATTATAAAACAACATGATATGTGTCATATATTGAGGATTGTGACTATTTAAATACTTTTGCAATTTCTTAACACTTGGATTTACTTCGACATCAATGAAATTTTAAAATATTCTTAAAATACAACACACGTAAAAAATATTCACAAAACGTTCGTATATTTTTGTATAGATCTATCTCAAGCTTGACTATAGAAATAAAACAATAACCTAAATATACAAATAATCAGATCTCAGGACAGTATCATTAAAACGTTGAAATATTTTACATGACACGCCATGATATATATTCACAAGACGTTCGTATATATCTTTGTCAGATTTATTTTAAACTTGAGTAAAAAAATAATCACGACAATCTCGCTGTAGTATCAATAAAATACGTAACATACGTAAACACGCATAATATATTCAGCAGACGTTCGTGTATATATATATATATATATATGTTTTTCACGTAATCGTCGAAATCAGGCGACTTTTGTTCGCCTTTTATTTATAATTCCTTGATACCGCGGCCAGAACAGACGCAGAGCGCGTATATAGCCAAGGTTCGCAGCGACGATCGATATATTCAGTTGCGGCAGGTTAGTTGTTTCCTTTCTGTAATAATGCACGAGAGAGCATACGCGATTAGACGTGTGTTTGATGTCCAGAATTTCCCGGCGACTGCTTTCAAATTTTCAAGCTGGTGCACTGTCGCCAGGTCTCCGCGACACCGTGAAAACTCTCCAATATTTTACAAAACTTGAACTCCGGCGTGAAGGGGGAAAGAACTACGAAAGATATACGACGGCCATGAAACGAATGCATCACCTGTAGTCACGTGCCATTTCTTTCTCTTTTTTAAATTAACCCTCGTAGAACGTACATATATGTACGTGTCATTTTCTAAGCCGCCGGCCGTATATATCCACGCGCTGTTATGAAAAACCTACGATTCTCTTGCAAGATTGCAGACCGTGTGGTGTGCGGAATTGGAATTGAAGGGGGAGGAAATTCGCCTAACACGGGGGAGGTTTTTTTCTTTCGAAGCTCGTGAAACTACTGCTTTTGTGTCTACTGTTTCTAAATCCACGTCAGATTGTGTTATCGGAACGATTGTCGATAATTGTGTCGAAATGCCCAACATTGACCACTATCGTTCTGTACATCCAAATCGTACATCTGCTGAGAAAGTATTTCGCACGTAGAAAATAGACACGAAAATAGACAAGGGAAAATAAAAAGATTACGTTGCGATACATTTTCCTTTTATAATGACGCAGGCAATTGTAATTATTTTTTTTTTTCTAAATTTATTTTATTTTAAATTTATTCAAATTTAAATTATTTTTTATTTGAAAATATTATTTTAAACTGAAAGTTGTAAATTGAAACGTAAATATCTGTTTTTAGCATATTGCATAGTTTTTTACGTATTGTTGAATTAATAAAAACACGCAGTCTCCCCATATTAGGGGCACAAGAGGGTCCCTAATATGGGGAGACAAGTGTTCTCAATATGGTTCGCAATGTTTTATAATGACGAAGGCAATTATAATTATGTTTTTTTTTTTTTTTTATTTAAATGGTTCTTGTTTATTCTTTTTTATGTGAAAATTGGTAGATACAATACAATACAATATAATAACATTACTTCAAGCTGAAAGTTGTAAATTAAACGTAAATATTTCATAACTCTGATTGCACTTGAAATGGAATGACAACAAAAATAGAAAAACGTCTTCACATTCTCGTTACAAGAAATAACTAATGACAAAGGAGTGTAACGTTTATTCACGTTTAAAAATAAATAAAATCGAAACAGATTGATACCGATATTAGAAAAATACTCTTGTTTTTACTCAAGACTTTAGAAGAGCTAATAATAAGCTTGTACTATGAACTTGTAATTTCAACGTATATAATTCATGAATTATTCATAATTACTCTAATCTTTCAAAAGATACGACTAAATGTAATAGAATGTAAGAAACTTTTGCGACTTTAACTTGAATTGACTCGCAGTGCCTTAGTGGTAGGTGCTAATTTGCGATAAATAAAGAAACAAACGACGATACTGCACTAGTTACAACGTTCACGGATAAAGAGCACCATAAGATTTTAAACTTTCCCACATTCAGAATCCTTCCCATGTTAGACGACCCAAACGTCCTGATCAATCGTCCCAAATATAAAGTGTCATGATTCTCTTCTATTAATTATATCTTCAGTCATCAAAACTAAAATGCAAAACAGAGACACGTCAAACTGAAAATGCAAATAATAGATTTGGCCGTAGGCATACTGCACTAGTTACAACTAGTTCGTAGATAAAGAGCATCTCTTACCGTAAGATCTTGGACTTCCCCACATTTAGAACCCTCCCCATATTAGACTTGTCCTCTACAGTTTAAATCTTTAGAAACACCCTGATCAATCGTCCCAAATGTAAAGTGTCACGATTCTCTTCTAACTCTCTTAATCATAAAACTAAAATGCAAAATAAAGATACATGAAAGTGAAAATGCAAATGATAGATTTGGAGGACTACCGAACATTGACATAGTGGTGCAAATTTGCCTATTTACTGTAGGATTAGATATTGATACACGTGCATATTTTACATCAGCAACAATTATTGCAATTAATAGAATTAAAGTTTTTAGATGATTAGCTACTATATATCACGTATTAAAATTAATATTTAATATTTCATTTTTACGATCAATTGGATTGATTTTAATATTTCAATTTTTAATATTTCATTTTTATTCTAATATTTCATTTTCACGATCAATTGGGCCCATTTTATTATTGGAGGATTAACTGGAATTATATATTAGGCAATATATTTCGTAATCTCGTCGCGAAGTTCCATCGCGAGATTGACAGACGATCGTCGATCGCGGATAATCGATATGGCGATCGTCCGAGCGATATTTAACGGTGTTTCGCCGATAGTTTTACCGCCGTAGGAGAAGTAGAAAGAAAACGCGTGCACGGAGCTGACGGCAGGCCAGAGAGATACACGTGTAAATACAGTTGCTCCTACAGGGCGATCGATAAATTCAGTCATACGCGGTCGTGCGATGCGTCAGTTCTGCTGCTCGCCGCGGTAATATCATATACGTGTGTATACCGAACGCATTGAATTTCGTACAGCTTGGGGAATGATTGTATAACGATGAACAATGGGACCTGGGACCTATGGCGGGAGGGCATTATGGCAGAGCGGATGTTGTATAACGGTTAGCCAGCGAAGAGGAACGAGACGGGAGCCAGCAAACCGTAAACGCGCGCTGCGAGCGTTTGTTCGTTCGTTCGTTCGTTCGTTCGTTCGTTCGTTCGTTCGTTCGTTCGTTCGTTCGTTCGTCCTCTCTGTCCTCCTTCATCCTTCGAAGCTTCTTCTTCGCCTGTCTCTCTCCTCTCTCTCACTTCGTCCTTCTCCTTCGTTCCTTAACCACTTGCGCTGGCAACTGATTGCGGACCATAACGAGTGACCAAACCGTACACGATAATTCGTCGCTTTCTTTTCGAACTCGTCTGTATGATATCATACTGGATGGAAATTGTTGTAGAAGTAATAAATTTATTATTTCTTTTGTCTGGGTTATACTTGAGTATACTTAAAACTGAGGAAATATTGCAATTTTGGGACAAAAAGTTCTCAACGTGCGTGGCACGTCATTCCAGCGCAAGAGGTTAGCCACTTGCGCTGGCAACTGGTTGCGGACCATAACGAGTGACCAAACCGTACACGATAATTCGTCGCTTTCTTTTCGAACTCGTCTGTATGATATCATACTGGATGGAAATTGTTGTAGAAGTAATAAATTTATTATTTCTTTTGCCTGGGTTATACTTGAGTATACTTAAAACTGAGGAAATATTGCAATTTTGGGACAAAAAGTTCTCAACGTGCGTGGCACGTCATTCCAGCGCAAGAGGTTATTTTCCTCTTTGTTTCTCCAACACTCGCTCGCGACACACTCTCTTTCTTCTCATTTCGTATTTCCACGTTTTCCGTGGTCTCATACTATCGTTCAAACACCGTTGTCGTCGTCGTTTCGTCCGATTCCCGACTCTTTCGGAGTCGCAACATTTCCCCCCTCTAACGTTCCTTCGATCTTTCTTCCGTTCGTTCTCTTCGAACGAGAGATCCCTCTCGAAGCTTCTGCTCTTCTCTGTCTCTTTCGTTTCTCTTTCTGTCACCTCGTTTGCCCTCCCTCCCCTCTGCCACCTACTTCGGGAGACATTCCTCGTGCACAGGTGTGTACTTACGTACGTACGTGCACGAACGCGAGACGCGAGACGGGGACGTCACAGCTAGAGATGGGACCAAGTCCAACGTGTACTTGCGAATCAAGTTCGACGTCCGAGATTCGTTCACATTCTCAACGCGAAGCTTGGAGAACCGCGATACGCTTGGATGTCCGGATGTAGATGTTAAGGGTCGCGTGTTTGTGTAATTATTCGCGGATTCTCTAAACCAACGGTTCCCAACTTTTTTTTTCGACCATGGCCCACTTAGAGCATCTCTAAAATCCTGGTGACAGATGATTCTCGTTGTTCAAAAAGTGAACTTTAACTTGTATAATAAAGAAACGTGACATCCGTGAAAGAAAAAAATTAGAAAGTTAAGTTTTCACTAAAAGAACGGTCAATAACTTATCCCCTAGAAAATCAAATTGCTCTCTGTAGAGCAATTGTGAGCCCCTAAAAGACGTAGTATCAAACGTTTTTCAGTATCGTCTTCTTCGTTAATTGCCAGACTCGCTGCAGCTACGATGCAACTCGAAAAATCACAGATGAATCTCAGATGAAAACGAGTTTGAATGTTCCTCTCGTTGCATTCTTTGTTGAATTCTTGTGACATTTTGAACATATTACAATTGCAAAAATCTGTCGGTGCAAATGTTGAGGTTCGTCGTTGTTGACAATTCGCCGTCGTTGAACGAAACTTATCGCGCAATATTTTGTTATAATCAGAGGAAGTTCCAAAGAGGAATTCTAAAAGAAAAAAAAGCAAACAACAAGTGGAACGAAATTTTAGGTTAGGTAATATTTCGTTCGAAAATTTAGATCAGGTTTCGTTCGAGAGATTGTAAGAACAAGCGAATCGACGCAGCAAGCGCAACATTTAAAAATCGGAGCAAATGCTTCGCTCAAAATCTCTGACGCACACGTCGAAACGCTGACGCTCGTGAGAAATCTCGCCTCGAAAGTTGATTTGAACCAACTTCGCGAGGCACTCGTTCCCATCTCTGAATTCGCCGCGTAACACGCAAGGGAGAGAGACAGAAAAAAGGAGCGCGAGAGAGAGAGAGCGAGAGAGAGAGAGAAGTGGAACGTCGCGCGCCACGAGACTCGAAACAATAATAGTGGTCACAAAAGTCGAGGACTTGTTCTCGCACGTGTTCTCTGTCAGACGTATTTCTGCGCTGTGTTCGATAAAATATGGAAAACTTACCAAACCTCGATCGTTATTTTAGTACAAAATTATTATATATTAATAATATTAAAAAATTTATTAATAATTTATATAATATATATTTATATATATTATAATAATTTATATAAATAATATTATAATAAATTTATATTTATATATATTTATTAATAATTTATATAAATATATTTAATAATAAATAATATTATAATAAATTTATATTTATATATATTTATTAATAATTTATATAATATATATTTATATATTTTTTAATAAATTATATAAATTATATAAATTTATTATTACAAAAAATTACCGAGTCTTACATTACACGAGTACAATTGTTGAAACTACCGAGCTACAATTCCATTCTGGACTTACTGGACTTTACTCGCTATACCTAGGCGACGTTATTAAACGAATCATTGAACAACATAACATAATAATATGAAATGTATTTAAAGGAAATAAAGCTCCTTTTCTTTTTCTCAAATTTAAATCTTCGAGCTAAAACTCAATTTCCGATCATCGAGAATTGGCAGCTTTCTGTATAACTTGGTTTGTATACGAGGTGATCTGATAAAAATCAGCAATTGAATATTCCCATTGTTTTTAGAGATATGAAAAAGGTAACAACAATTTTTCGTAATTGAAGGTTTAGAAATATCGGAAATTCGTTGTAAAAAGTATCAACTCGTGTCGTATCAAATTATTAGATATATTAGCAAATTTTAACTTTAATTTCGTGAAATCTGTCGTGCGAAAAACAAGGAGAGAAAATCGCACTCTGTCCTCGTCTGTCGTGGAGGCCATGTGTTTTACGAAATCAAGCGAGAAATATTTTCTAGATGAACAATTTTTTTCGCACTATATACACGCAAATATATTTTTTCTCTTTTGTAGAGAATATTAATGGAAAATACACGATTTCGCTCAAAAAAAAAAAAAAAAAAAAAAAAAAAAGAAAGGTGGAGGTGTCTTTTAAAAACTTCATCAGCTCCAATCGCAGAAAAGAAAGTTACAACCGCTTCTGTATCTGAACGATTTTTTTTTCTACGTCTCCACTGGAGATATTTAAATACCGATTCTTATTTGATCATCTCGATTTGGGCAGATTTTAATTGTTTTAATTCAATCGCTCTATTCAGCCGATTTATCTTCTCTCTTGAGCATTTTCCCTCTTCTTTCTCTTTGTCACGATATCTAGGTAGCAAGCATTATATTGGGACCGCGAAACGGGAACGATAGTTTTATTAGTTAGTTGCTAAAAAGGGGAGAAAAAAAGAAAAAGGAAAAAAAAAAAAAATATTCCACCGCCGATGCACAGTGACATCGTTGTGCTCCATAATAACGACACCCACCAGGCTGGAAAAGGTGGCGCTCACAGCGACTGATCGCTGCCTCAGACTCTTTCTATTAATAAACGCCGATATAAAAAGGAGGAGTAATTCGTTGTTAATTCCCCGTGGCATGGCAAACGTGGTGTGTACGACCGTTATACTCGATACGTGATATGTCGACGATGAAAATTACCCTTGTTGCCTTTCTCTCTCTCTCTCTCTCTTTCTTGGTAAACTGCTTGCCTCGCTCTTGTTTTTTTTTTTTTTTTTAATTTTAGTTCTTATTTACACGAGAAAGAGAAGAGAGCGAGCAACGTGTTTGCTCCACGTAGCGCGAGCTCGATCGATACACGGTCTATGAGTTTTTATCGAATAATACCTGCGGGTGTTTTCATTTTTCCTTCTTTTTTCTGTTTTTTTTTTTTTCTTCTATCGTGCGAACCCGGTATATGGGATATATAAGGAATGTTCACAGTCGTAACTGTTGTTAAACTCTAGTTCTATTTGCTTTCTACCAATTCTTCAAACGAACCGGATAATGAGCTGTAACGCCGATCGATCGAACTGAAATGGAGTCGAGAGAGTTTAGTTCAGCTTGAAGGAGAATTAGTTTGACGAGAATAATATTCTCTTTGCAGATTAAGTTTCTCCTGCTTTATTACGTGTTTTTTTTTTTTTTTTTTTTTTTTTTTTTTTGTATTGAAATTTAGATGTTGAATTGGACTGGAACTTGTTTCATTCCTATTGGAACTTGTTTTATTTATTTATAGATTGGATTCGATCTGGTCAGGTTGGAATCTTTTATTAGAAATTTTCAAATATGGCTAGTATTCCGAGTATTTGATTTATTATAATGTTGCGAAAGAAATCATACAATGATAAATCTAAGCTCATTTTAAAGTTTAAAGCGTTTAATTTCAAAGTGAAAGCTTTGCTTCAAAGTCGAGCTTTGGTTTGTTGCTGTACGATTTTCTTTTTTCTTCTTTCTTTTTTTTTTTTTAGAAAATTAAATTCTACGTAAAATTACATAGTACGTGTCAAATTCCCATTAACATTCAGACATTAAATATTTTATTTTATATAACGTTATTTGAAGATTAAAGCCTCACAAATTTTGATGTACGATGTTTTCTCGCCATTTTATTGAACTTTGAATATTAATAGCAAGAAATCATAATATATTCCTCGTTATATTCAAAATTCAATAAATTCGTGAAAAAAAAAAAAATCGTACAGCAAATTTTGAGAGTTTGTGACTTTCAGTCACGAAGAGAAAATTGTTCTGCAATAACGTTTTTACAATAATCTGACAAGAAGAGTTGCTCCATACGATGGAAAAATATCTTAAGAAAGCGTTTCGATAAAAACGATACAAATCACAGATACTTCAAGCATTAAAACCTTTCCACCATTTAAAACCAAAGCCCACGTTTATTATCGTATCTCGATTTCTTTCTGCAAAATCATGGCAGTACGATGAAAGTCACTTAGACTCAAAATACTTTGATTTATAATTAAAATACTATTAGAGAAAATGAAATAAAATAAGAAATATAATAAATAATAGAAAGTAAAATATAATAAAGTAAAAAATAAAATAAAATAAGAAATATAATAAATAATAAAAAGTAAAATATAATAAAGTAAAAAATAAAATAAAATAAGAAATATAATAAATAATAAAAAGTAAAATATAATAAAGTAAAAAATAAAATAAAATAAGAAATATAATAAATAATAAAAAGTAAAATATAATAAAGTAAAAAATAAAATAAAATAAGAAATATAATAAATAATAAAAAGTAAAATATAATAAAGTAAAAAATAAAATATAATAATAAAATATAATAAATAAAAAATATAATAAATAATAAAAAGTAAAATATAATAAAGTAAAAAATAAAATAAAATAAAAAATATAATAAACAATAAAAAGTAAAATATAATAAAGTAAAAAATAAAATAAAATAAAAAATATAATAAATAATGAAAAGTAAAATATAATAAAGTAAAAAATAAAATAAAATGAGAAATATAATAATTAATAAAAAGTAAAATGTAATAAAGTAAAAAATAAAATAAAATAAAGTAAAAAATATAATTAAAATTATTTCATTAATTATAACAAGCAGATAAATTAATAATAAATTGATTGAAACAAAGACTTATTTATTATCAGTCCATTAATTTATTGTTTTATCAATTATCTTGTTAATTTATATCGCGGTTCGTCAGAATCTTGGGATGTACGACAACTCTATAAATTCGCGCCGTTCACCGTGTGTGCAGCACTCGTCAGAGACGAGTTTTTCACCTGTCCCCTAATTTAGAGATTCTTCGGCCATCGTGAGACACCGCGGGAATTCACCACCCACGGGCAGAAATAGATATTTTTCGCGTGAGGAGCGGCCGTTCGCGCCGCCTGGCCTTTTGTCCCGATGCTTTCATGCAATTAAACGCGCGCGTTACGCGGATCCACTTTAATTAACTTTGAAAATAATTGTACGCGCGCGCGCGCGCGCACGGCCGCTTGTCTCTCTCGTTGTTCAATTATTTAGTATCGCTAGAATAGGACGCTAATTAGCAAGCGTAGAGTAAATGTATTATTCATCGCTTTAATTAAACATCGGCCGCGCGCCTCGGCCTCAGGCTGAATGCTTCGGTTCACCGTGCGTAAGGAGAGAGAGAGAGAGAGAGAGAGAGAGAGAGAAAGGAAAAAAATAGAAGAAAAGACGTAATCTCGCTGTTTAATAAACTGACGGAGTTTCTTCCTCAACGCGTAAGATTTCATCTCGTCTTAATGTCGAAGTAACGTTCCACGTCCACCGTTGTTTTCCAGAAAATATCGCGGAGTTTGTTGAACATGCTCGAGGAAAAAAATTTGAAAAATTTGTTGCCGAAAATCATGAAAATGCAACTTCACTTTTACCTTATTCTTCTATCCGTCTCGTTTTAGTCGCAACGTTGTTTCGAGGCAATTTCTGTCAATTTTGTTGTAAAGCCACGTTTCTTTTTCCGACAGATAAAGTTATCAACATTGTGATCGAAATGATTCACAAGGCTGTACTTTTAGATATTTGGATAATTTTTCCTTGCACTGGAATTTTTCTGATGCAAGTTTCTCACAGTTCTGGCGTTACCTAAATTGTATTTCGCGGGGATCTAGTTATTTTTCCCTTTAGTTGACGAGGACAGGTAAAATTCATTTATGAACTGTTGCCATTTGAATTATATTTATATAGTTTCAACACGTTGCTTTTTTCTATCCAGTTATTTTTTCCAAACGTGAAAATAACGAGCGTTCTATACTTTTGCACGTGTAATTCATATGGATGAATAATTTCCTCTAATGATATAATTTTGCAATTACGTATGTAATGATTCTAGTTATATCATTCTACAACAGCTGAAAACGTCTAATCTGTCTGATTTGAAATGAGATTTTCTACTTGTTTTATTAGAAAAAGTACCTATGAATTGGTTCTCTTTACGTTTTCGAATTATCAACCCTCTTACAGGTTCAGTTTAATGTCACACGTAATTAACAACAGTTAATATCAACTTTGTACAGCGTAAATCTTAATTAGTCGAGGTATAGAGGTGAAAGCAAGCCAGGTTGTTGTTTTAAAGTGTTATACCTAAGAACTAATTGGTTCTGGCAATCGTTTACCTAGAACTTGGCGTAGTTCATCTTTAGTTTGTTGAACCTCGCCGGCAGCGCGGAAACGTTAAATGATTAACAAACGAGAAATCGAAATTTCCTTTTTATTAACAAAGTCTTGAATTCCTTTTCGATTACGCGTTACACCTCGGATCTATATATTCTCAATTGATCTATCGATATTATATTTGATCAAACAATCGTTTGTATATTTTTTTTTTTCTTAGTATAGTAGTATAAAATATAAAACTATGTCTCGGGATAGTAGATAGATAATGTTACGAATTAATTTCATATTTGCATTACACGTTTTTATTTAATACACACAACATTTCCTTTTCTTACGACATAGAATATTTTCTCATAGATTTTCTCAGATTTTAACATAAAATATAAAATACATAAAAATATCTCTTAGAATAATGTATTTTCAATTGGTTTATTAATATTAAAAACCACGCTTCCTGTGATATAAAATATTCTTGTACATTAAGATATAAGTTCGTGGTATGAAATTTTCCGCCAATGAGTATTTTTGAAAAAAAAATAAAATAAACGCCTAAAGAACACAGGAAACAAGAAGAATTATGCGTAACAGTTGTCGTTCCACGTTGAAGCGATGGTTATTGTTACTACATTTTAGAAGGAGATCGACGTCTTGTTGAACTTTCGGTTTCATTGCGGCACACATGCCTCGTAACGACGTTGGTGTCGTTCGTATATATCTTTACGAACGTCTTCGAGCATCTCCCCAGAGAAATAAATCTGGAGAAATTAAATTCTGCAGACGAGCTAACCGAGTTGGCACCGAATTAGTTTCTCCATGCTCGAGCAGAGAAGAAAACTCTCGCACAATCGTTGGCTCGTTGTATTATTTCGTTCGATGACATCACGTCCTTCGAAATTTCGAAATTTTCGGACGCTGCCTGCTTCTCGAGGATGATGAAAAATTTTTCTTCTTTTCTTTTCTCTGTTCTCGTAATCTCCCCGTGAGATTTTCCGTATCGTTGGAATATCTCGTGTAAGTTCGCGTGTCTTTTGAAACTTGATCGCACACTTTTTGGTCTCAAAATTGCAATATTTCCTCAGTTTCAAGTATAACACAGGCAAAACAAATTATAAATTTATTAACAATTTCTCGATAATTTTTATCCAGCGATATCACGCCGACGAGCTCGAAAAGAAAGCGACGAATTATTGTTATATGGTTTGGTCACTCGTTATGGTCCGCAATCGGTTAACAGAATCTTCGAATTTTTCACTTCTCCCGCGGTAGTTTAGCTGTGAAAAAGTGAAAAATAAAGAATATAAAGAGAATTATCGTTAAAGACTTATCTTCGAAATTTTTTAATATTTTTCGAAGCCAATTTGTTAACAACGACGTCGAAGAATTTCAGGAACTAAATAGAAGTTCAAAAAATATCTGAACTTCTATTTTTTTACATTCTTTGAGAAGCAATTCGTCAAGAATTACAGAAAACGTAAGAGTGAAATTAAATTTATAGAAATGTAAGAGTGAAAAGTATCACTAGAACGGAAATACTAGAGTAGAAATTTAAAAACGCGTAACACAGTTTTTTTTTCTATTTCGCACAAAGCAACCCTATTCGTCGAGCTGAATGTGAATTTAACCTCCTGCGCTGGTAAATGGTTCGCGGACCATAACGAGTGGCCAAACCGTATACGATAATTCGTCGCCGAATTTCGTTTTGAATTCATCGGCATATCGCTGGATAGAAATTACTAAGAAGTAATAAATTTATTGTTTGTCTCGTCTGTGTTGTACTTCAACATGCTTATAGCAGATATAAACTGTGAAAATATTGCAATTTTGGGGCAAATATTCTCGACGTGCGTGGCACGATGTTAAACGCACGAAACGCACGCGCGGAGAGAGTTTTTCGACAAACGGGGGAGTAATTAACGCGGGGAATGATCTATCAAGCAACGGTGACAGAAATCTCGGATCCGCAACGAGACAGCTGACGACACGTTCGTGGCACTTCTGGCAAAAGTAACGAGGAGCGCGAGATACTTGGCACTCGTTGCACTCGTTTCGAACAACGTAAACATACATATACACACATACACACATACCGAACGACCCCCCCCGGATCTTTTTGGATTCTAATTTTAAAATTAGAAAACAGTTCGACCACGCTAATCGCGTCCAATTACTTCGCGCCCGAATGGACATCGCGTAGACGTTCACGTTAACAAAGTAGCGGCTGTCTCGCAACAGCAGTTTACTCTTTTATCTCTTGGCAAACTCGTGGTTTGGGTTAGGTAGGCGAATTGCAGAGAGTTCTCGAGAAGAACTCGAAAATTTCACTCGCCTGGCAAATCGTCTCGAATTCGTGTTGAATCTCATCGAGACGCACCAATTTTCGCGTCGCGCTTGTTCGAATTCGCGAAAGTTTTGACATTCGACAGTTTTGTTGCAATTTTGTGGAAAAAGATGGAGAAAACGATATTTTCGCTAAATTTGAAAAACATAATTTTTCAGTGAAATATTTGTAATCCTTTTATTTGAGATCAGCGCGAACTTTTTTGGAATTTTCACATGGTTCTTGGTGATTATTGTTCATTATAGTGCGAATAAAGGCAGAAGTGCGTACGGTATAATGATTTGTTTAAGAATCGAGGATTTACTGCTTTTGAATAAAACGTAAAAGCTTGTTGATAAATTAATTGTTCTTTCTTCGTAGTTAAGCAACGTAATATTAATTCCAATGTTTCGTCATAAAAGTGTAACAAAATTCTTTCAAATGATTACCTGAAGAAAAATTACCGAGTAGAACTTCGTTTATGCGAGCTTGCATAGAATTGGAATTCGCCGATTCTCACTTTCACTAGTGATTTTTCGTTCGTATAGTATAAAAATTCAGATTCAAATAAATGGATTTCAAGAAACCATTTATCCAGATTAAATTAATCTAATTTATAGAATTATAGAATTATCGTAAGATTAAGATAAGAATTTATACATAAAATATTATTATTATATCTATAATTTTTCGTAGAACAAAGTTAATATAAAATTAGAGTATAGAATTATAGATTTTATGAAAAATAGAATTAGAGTTATAATAAAAATTATTATAATAAAAGTTATATCTATAATTTTTCGTAGATCAAAGTTACAAATTAGAAAGTAGAATTATAAATTTCATAGTATATAAAACTAGAGTTATAATAAAAGTTATTATATCTATAATTTTTCGTAGATCAAAATTATAAAATTAGAATTATAGATTTTATGGTATATAAAACTAGAGTTATAATAAAAGTTATTACATCTATAATTTTTCGTAAAACTAAGTTATAAAATTAGAGTTTAGAATTATAGATTTCATGGTATATAAAACTAGAGTTATAACAAAAGTTATTATATCTATAATTTTTCATAGATCAAAATTATAAAATTAGAGTTTAGAATTATAGATTTTCTGGTATATAAAACTAGAGTTATAATAAAATTGTTACATCTATAATTTTTCGTAAAACTAAGTTATAAAATTAGAATGTAGAATTATAGATTTCATGGTATATAAAATTAGAGTTGTAATAAAAGTTGTTATATCTATAATTTTTCGTAGATTAAAATTATAAAATTACAGTTTAGAATTATAGATTTTATGGTATATAAAACTAGAGTTAGAATAAAAGTTATTACATCTATAATTTTTCGTAAAACTAAGTTATAAAATTAGAGTTTAGAATTATAGATTTTATGGTATATAAAATTAGAGTTATAATAAAACTTATTACAATTTTTCGTAGATCAAAATTATAAAATTAGAGTTTAGAATTATAGATTTTCTGGTATATAAAACTAGCGTTATAATAAAAGTTATTACATCTATAATTTTTCGTAAAACTAAGTTTTAAAATTAGAATGTAGAATTATAGATTTCATGGTATATGAAATTAGAGTTGTAATAAAAGTTATTATATCTATAATTTTTCGTAGATCAAAATTATAAAATTAGAGTTTAGAATTATAGATTTTATGGTATATAAAACTAGAGTTATAATAAAACTTATTACATCTATAATTTTTCGTAAAACTAAGTTATAAAAATAGAGTTTAGAATTATAGATTTTATGGTATATAAAACTAGAGTTATAATAAAACTTATTACAATTTTTCGTAGATCAAAATTATAAAATTAGAGTTTAGAATTATAGATTTCATGGTATATAAAATTAGAGTTGTAATAAAAGTTGTTACATCTATAATTTTTCGTAGATCAAAATTATAAAATTAGAGTTTAGAATTATAGATTTTCTGGTATATAAAATTAGAGTTATAGTAAAAGTTATTACATCTATAATTTTTCGTAAAACTAAGTTATAAAATTAGAGTTTAGAATTATAGATTTTATGGTATATAAAACTAGAGTTATAATAAAATTGTTACATCTATAATTTTTCATAGAACAAGGTTATAAAATTAGAGTGTAGAATTATAGATTTTATGGTATATAAAATTAGAGTTATAATAAAAATAGAGTTATACAAAAAAATTCGTTCGAACAGAAATGGCGTTCGCGTAAACGAAAATACACGAGGTTGGGTAGAATTGCGTTGAGAGTCACTGGTTGCCTATCCTCTCGAAACACGTGTCTGCATACGGGTAACACGATGGTCTATCATTGGATATCGTATAGATGTGTTTTGCAACTATAACCCACGGATGGATGGTTTGCGCATACATCGTTTCGTAATCACTATATTTTCATGTTCTTTGAGCCGTTTCAAGGGGTCACTCGTGCACCTTCGAATGGGGTTACAAAATAAGGAAAATTAAAAAAGAAGCTTTTGGCGACAAAATTTATTTATTTATTTTTTATAATTACATTGTTGTTCAATTACTGATTTCTAAAAGTTTAAACGTGGCAGTCGTTTCGACCGTGGTCAAACATCGTTTTCATCATTGAAACGACGCAATTTTTTTTTTTAAATTTTTCGTTAAACTATACTTGTCAAAGTCGATTTTTGAAATATCAATTTTTAAGGAAAAAATGACAGCTACCTGAATTTGAACGTGTAATTTTCGCCTCGTGCATTTTCAACTTTTTTTTGTTAAGAAAAGAAGAAAGAAAAGTGCGTGAGTTAAAATTTCGTGTTAACTTCAAGTGCTGGACAATAACCTTGAGAATATTTGCCACAAATTGATTTGATAATCTTTCGGATATCTCCGGTGTCAATTCTGAGAATTTCATTTCGGGGAAAAATACGTTTTTCGCAGTTAATCATTTTTCAAAGTATTCCAGAAAAATTTAGAGTGTATCAGTTAATTATTTTCTAGAGTTTCGGAATATCCTATAACATATTCAATTTCTGAGTTTATCAAAGATACAATACGTAATCTTCTCGAAGAGGATCCACTGTTTTGACACGTGTACTAGTTACCTGTGTTCGTAAATACTTAAAATTGCTAAATACCTTTCAATTCGACTCTCAATCTCGAGCGAAATCTCCACGATGAAGTTTATGGATTGTTTGACATGTGGGTTCTAATTTCGGGTTTATGGATTCCCAGAAAGTGTTTATAGTTTTGGGAATAATGCACGCGACGCGTGACTTTACGTGTCTAGTTGTATGCAATTCTTCACGCGTCTATGTCGTAACAAAATTTTTAGGTTCCAATAAAAAGGCCAAAGTCGACCTATATTTCATCAAAAGTAACGGATAGACGCATAATTGTAATTATATTATTTTATGTTATATTATTATATTATTATTGTATTATATTATAATTATGTCGTATCGTCATATAATATTAATTATATGACGATACCACATGTAATTATACTAATAATGGAATAAAAAAAAAAAATGGCCGCTCGGTAGAAAATAGAAAATATCATATTCAATATTTTTTTTTTTTTTAATGTTACATGCAATTTCGCGCAAAGAAAGGCGCGAGATTCCTTTATCATCGTTTTAAATTGTTCGTTTACTTCGAATGATTCAAATAAAAGAGCGATGACACGTCGATTGCTATTTGCAAAGAAATGGAAGTTCTCTCGAATGGAAGCTCAACGAAAGTGATAAAAAAAAAAAAAAAAAAAAAAGAGGACGATATACGATAAAATATATGAACGATGTTAAGTAACGTGGTGAAGCTTGTGGATCTTTTGAAGTGTGCACTCCAGTTCGCAAGTCATCGGACACTCGTTCATTTCCAACGAAACGATAAAAATATCGATGCGACTCTCTCGTGTGATTTATTGTTATTTAATTTCATTGCAACTCGCAGGCAACGTTTTACGATGAAATTAGTAGTATAATATATTTTAAATAAACGTTATCGATCGACGAACGGAAATTTCGAGGTCTTCGACGTGCAAAGTGTTCACGCACGAAGGAAATTAATTTGTATCGTATTGTGAAGAACGATAAGAGCTGTTCAATGCAAAATTGAATTTGAAATATCTTGAATTGCGAACGCGTTAAATAAAATTACGCGCTGTCGAAATTAATTAAAAATTCGCGAATGGTCGAATTATACTTAGTTGTAAGTGTGCAAATTGCAACCGTTTGCAATAAATAAACAGCCGAGAATCATATGTACGTGACGTATGTAAGTTACTTACATGTAAAATTATGTTTCGTGTATTTGCTATTATATTTTCTTATAGCTAAAGTAAAATACATACTGCTATATAGCTCGTAGTAATGAATAAAATTACAACAATATGAAACTAATTAATAATATATATAGTAATATATAATAGTATATTACTATGTACTATTATAATAATATATATTATATATTACTATAATAATATATATATGTCATAGTAATATTATATATAATACTATAATAATATATATATACGGTATAGTAATATTATATATATTACTATTATATTAATACATTATATAATAAATATATAATATTACATTATACTATTATATAGTAATAATATTATAATAATATATATTACATATTATTATATATTATTACATTATAATAGTATTATTATATTATGTATTAGTTTGTGTATTATTATAATAGTATACTGTTATACATTATATAATTACAATTGCTGTTATATAATAAATATAATATTACATTATACTGCTATATAGTAATAATATTATAATAATATATATTATATATTACTATTATAATATTATTACATTATAATAGTATTATTATATTATGTATTAGTCTGTGTATTATTATAATAGTATACTGTTATACATTATATAATTATAATTACTGTTTTATAATAAATATATAATATTACATTATACTGTTATATAGTAATAATATTATAATAATATATATTATATATTACTATTATAATAGTATCACATAACATTATAATAGTATTATTATATTATATATTACTCTATGTATTATTATAATAGTATACTGTTATACAGTATGTAATTATAATTACTGTTTTATAATAAATATATAATATTACATTATACTGTTATATAGTAATAATATTATAATAATATATATTATATATTACTATTATAATAGTATCACATAACATTATAATAGTATTATTATATTATATATTACTCTATGTATTATTATAATAGTATACTGTTATACAGTATGTAATTATAATTACTGTTGTATAATAAATATATAATATTACATTATACTGTTATATAGTAATAATATTATAATAATATATATTATATATTACTATTATAATAGTATCACATAACATAATAATATATGTATATTAATAGTATAATATATAACACTGTATTATTATAATAATATACAGAGTAATATATAATAGTATATATTACTTTAACGCCTGTTAACTCAAATTAAAATTGAAAAAGAAAAAAATAAAAATTTCGACTTAGACCGCTACCATTGTGCAGATTCTTTTCCTTCAATTAATTGAGCGTAATCTAATAATGAACGGGAGTGTAAAAAACAAAAAAAAAAAAGAAAAAATGTATCAAAAAAAAAAAAAAGAAAGAACGAAAGAGAGAAAAAGGAAGACAAAGTTATGTCGCAAGGAAGTGATGGGTATCGATTGGTTGCCTTCCGTCGGGGGTGACAGGGGGTGCATCCGGCACCTGCAACATATGCGCACGCAGCGATATCTTAAAATGCAGGCGGTCCACTTAACCACTGAAGAGTCCTGTCGGATCTTTTTCTTTTTCCTCACCCTTTCATACGGGTATCGAGTTGACACGGGCCCCCAGGTCAATGTTTTCCGTGGCTCGATACGATTTATGCAAATATTGTTTGCATTTTCATGCAGATTTTCTCTCTCTCTCTCTCTCTCTCTCTCTCCCCCCCCCATTCCTCAT
This sequence comes from Frieseomelitta varia, assembly GCF_011392965.1. Classification (NCBI taxonomy): domain Eukaryota; kingdom Metazoa; phylum Arthropoda; class Insecta; order Hymenoptera; family Apidae; genus Frieseomelitta; species Frieseomelitta varia. The sequence goes on along the minus strand of NW_025109979.1, from coordinate 34,820 downwards.
TTTTCTCATACCATCCTTGCCCAGTTTAATAAAGATGTTGCACGTAAGCGGGAACTCACGTTGGCCCAGGTCGCGATATTTATTCACTCCGGTTAATCGACTCGCCTCTGTTACCCGGATTTTAGCGTTACTCTCTTTCTCTCTTTCTTCGTTAAAGCGGAGAGGATTGTCTCCATTTCGATTCGCGGCTACGTGTTTCGATGTGACAGGTTAGAGATGCTGGATCGAGAGAATTTGAGAAGCCTCTCTTTTTTTCGTGTCTTTTCAACACGGTGTTTGGTGCTTTTAGTATCGTAACGATTTTTTTTTATGTGTATAATTTATCATTGTTTAATGCTAGACTAAAGTGTAACATTTGTAACAAATTCAAAAGTTAATGATAATGCAATGAAGAAGAACACGAGCCAATATACATTATTAAAAATCACTCGAGTATCTGACAACAATATCTGAACTGTTATAAATATATAGAATTTCCATAGAAAATTATAATTTTATTTTGATTTCTCACTTTGGCGATTTTTTGTGTTCATCGCACACTATGTTAAATTATATGATGTTAAATAAAATTGACAAGTACCATATAAAATTAATTATATGTAATGATATTAATATTCTTATCGGCACGTTTTGAGATAAGAAAAAGAATTCTATTCCTTTTAGGCCAAATTGAAAGCTCTACGTTCAAAAGTTAATAACAATGCAATAAAGCACGACACAAGCTAATATACTTTATTAAAAAATCACTCGAGTATCTGATAACGGTATCTATACTATTATAAATATAAAATTATATGAAATTATATAAAATTTCCATGCAAAATTATAAATTATAAATTAGTTATTTTGATTTTTCACTTTGGTGATTTTCGTGTCAATCACACGCTATGTTAAATTATATGATATTAAATAAAATTGATAAATACCATATAAAATTAATTATATGTAATATAATTATTATATATGTAATGATAATAATATTCTTATCGGCACGTTTTGAGATAAGAAAAAGAATTCTATTCCTTTTAGGCCAAATTGAAAGCTCTACGTTCAAAAGTTAATAACAATGCAATAAAGCACGACACAAGCTAATATATTTTACTAAAAAAATCACTCGAGTATCTGATAACAGTATCTATACTGTTATAAATATAAAATTATATGAAATTATATAAAATTTCCATAGAAAATTATAAATTAGTTATTTTGATTTTTGTGTCACTCACACGTTAAATTATACAATATCAAATCAAATTGACAAATACCATATAAAATTAATCGGAATAAGAAAACGAATTCTATTTTCTTTAAGCTCTACGTTCAATACGCGTTTAATATGTAACATATATAAATATGCAATATCACACGCTGAAGAAAAAAACGAAATTGAACGAACCGCGTGAATCAGATTCGTTAACAATACAGTTGGAGAACAATTGGAAGTCGTCTGGACTCCTCCATTTATTTGTCCGCTGTAATACTTTAACGGGGTAATTTGCGTACCTCTAGGATCTAAATTGCCAAGAGAGAAACCTGCGCCGGTCGTTTCCAGTTGGTCGTTAGAAAATCTCGGGTTTTCTAAAATTTCACGAGAACCTTTTGTACACGATGAGCCTTAAGTTACAGGAGAAATTATATTCTTAAAATTCCCGGGGGGATTTAATTCCCGTAGTTTGTGCAACAGCGGGCTTGCCTCTTCTTCTGGCAACATCAGTGTCGGTTTTCTACCCCAGTCGGGAAACTCCGAAACTCCACCAATTTAAACATCAAGTACCTTTTCGCTACATTATCGCATCGCTGTGCGATGTACCGCTTCCCTATATAAAATTCGAGGGAAAATTTGCGATATGCTATAAACTATACTGGTTTGATCAATTTAATTGTTGTCGTTGATAAAATTGCAGATTACAGATTTTCTTCGTTTTCTATTTTTTTCTCTCGCCACCCGACTCGGTGTTTCTTGTTAGAACTTGCATTCAAGTCTCGAGTGATCGTTCAAGGTTTGTCCACGGTAAATTAGTTTCCCTTCACTATGGGCCACTCGACTCTGAGAGGAATTTGAATTTTTATTTCATTATTATTTACAATTCTCTGCGAAGAATTTTGACAGCTTCGGCGCTCGAGTACGAATATATTCTTTCTAAACTTTGTAATTTGTTATCCAAATATGTATATAATAAGTGTTAAAGTTAAATGAATAATACGATTGACAAGTTTATCTTTTCAAGTGATAAATAATCTTATTGTCACAAATATATTTATTATGTTCATACATGGTATTTTAATGCCAGAAGTATGAGACTTGTTAAAATTAAAGATATCATTAATGTCAATTTTTTTTTTTTGAATTATAAAGATTATATATATTAAATTACATCTAATATAATTACGTGTATAATTGTCGTATAATTTTCATCATAAGTAATACGATATATTTCAATATAAAAGTAAAAACAGCTAATCTTTGGAAAAAAATAATCCTTTTAAATCTTATCTTTGAAACGTAATACTGTGTTAGCATGAAAAACGTGGCAATTTTTCTAACAAAATAATCTTCGTGTTATCTCATAATATTTTCTTTATTTTTCAATCGATGAAGTTGATCAACATGACTTCCGAATGACTCGCGATTTTTTCTAAACTAAAATCCGCAATCAACTATGAAGCAACAAGGATTTTCTCAGCGATCGTCTCGATACCGATGATTTATTAAGATCAGTCTCGTTCACGTCTCCCCTTCTTCCTTCCCTACTTTTACAGAAACGAGTCACGTACCACCTAGAGATAGCATATTTTCTAATTATTACTAATTACGGCACAGAGAATGTAACCAAAGATATAATTAAACGTACGTGCTACGTCGAGAACTTCGATTTACGCCGATCTCTTTCCCCCACGAGTTATGTTTCGGTATTTGAAAGTCGGTGAATGCTTGCATAGTATTTTCATCAATGCGTTGTCGATTTATAGAGCTTAATAACACCGCTGTCGATTCGATTCTCATACTCTAATCTTGATTTAGGAACTTTCGTGTCGATTGTTTTTTTTTTCGTTTTTCAGAATGTAACTTTGACTTTTCTTAACTTTGACTTATAAAATTTGGCTCACTTTAACTTTGATTTATCTTAACTTGACTTACTTTAACTTTGACTTATCTTAACCTTGACTTACTTTAATTTTGATTTATTAACTTTGATTTATCTTATCCTTGACTTATTTTAACTTTGACTTATCTTAACATTGACTTACTTTAACTTTGACTTATTAACTTTGATTTATCTTAACCTTGACTTATTTTCACTTTGACTTATTTTAACTTTGACTTATTAACTTTGACTTACTTTAACTTTGATTTATTAACTTTGATTTATCTTAACCTTGACTTATTTTAACTTTGACTTATTAACTTTGACTTATCTTAACTTTGACTTACTTCAACTTTGATTTATTAACTTTGATTTATCTTATCCTTGACTTATTTTAACTTTGACTTATCTTAACTTTGACTTATTAACTTTGATTTATCTTAACCTTGACTTATTTTAACCTTGACTTATTTTAACTTTGATTTATTAACTTTGATTTATCTTATCCTTGACTTATTTTAACTTCGACTTATCTTAACATTGACTTACTTTAACTTTGACTTATTAACTTTGATTTATCTTAACCTTGACTTATTTTAACTTTGACGTATTAACTTCGACTTATTAACTTTGACTTATTAACTTTGACTTATCTTAACTTTGACTTATTACCTTTGATTTATCTTAACCTTGACTTATTTTAACTTTGACTTATTAACTTTGACTTATCTTAACTTTGACTTATTAACTTTGATTTACCTTAACCTTGACTTATTTTAACTTTGACTTATTAACTTTGACTCATCTTAATTTTGACTTACTTTAACTTTGATTTATTAACTTTGATTTATTTCAACCTTGACTTAAGAACTTTAACTTATTTTAACTTGGACTTATCTTAACTTTAACTTATTAACTTTGACACTTTGACATTTAATTTTGATTTAACACAGAAGGATCTGTATTAAAAACTGTCGTGCGAAATGTCGAATTTTCGTACAGAAAAGTTCACATTGGACAGTTTTTGAAAATTATTTCTGACTTTGATTATTTCCGTCCACGATAGTTAATATAACGAGGTCATCTTCGTTTAAAAATCTTCTAACTTCACTTCTCACCTTCTACAATTTCAAATGAAGAGTCAAATCGACAAAAAGGAAAGAAAGTAACGAATGTCACGAAGTTCGTTTGTACCTGGTAACAGTATAATTCTAATCCATTAAGAGGCTCCGATTTCCTCTCCGGTAAAGTATAGCACGAGTAGTAGAAAATACGAATAAAGCCTGTGAATTACGAAAGGAAATCGTGTTTCAGCCTGGGAACACCAATAAGGCAGCTAACAATGCGAATTCTATCGGGGAGGAGGGGGAGAACTTTCGTAATTGGACTTCCATTAGCGTGATCTTCGATCGCCAACGATCTGATAAACTCTGTCATCATTTTCCACGATTGCTTAGCGAAATTACTAGCGTGACGATATTTTCGCCATGTACCATTAACACGCACGGTGTTTTTTTTTTTCTTTTCATCCTAAAAACTCACGTTTCATCGTCGCATGATTGTTTCCACTGAAAATGGCAAAATATTGTTATTTATTGTTGAGGGATCAGTCAAAAAAGAGCAAAGAAACAATAGCTTGAAAAACAGATTGAATTCTAAAAATGATCACGACTGTGAACATTCACTGCAACGTATCATTTTCCCTTTGATTAGAAACTCAATAAAGTCAATCACAAATTAAATATCTTGCTGCTGTTGGATTATTAAATGTTAAATTTAATATAATATTAATAATCTAGTAACAATGACATTTAACGCCACTTGATTAACTTTGTTAACTTGATTAACTTTGTTAAGTTTATAATCGAAAGGCGGTATTTAGTCAGGAAATGAATATTTTAATCAATTAAGCAAGCATTTTAATTGAAACAAAAATAAGCACTTTGGTTAAAAAGAAGATGTTCAAACTTGAATTGAATTGTTAAACATCAACTAGATTGTTGAACATTAGACATTAAATATTAAATGAAGGGTAGAAAGATTATTCGTAATAATTGCAAATGAAATAATAACGTTATATTATAGAATAAAATACGTTCGTGTATCTACAAGGGTTGAAGAGATAAAGGGAATAGCTGTTGAAACATAAAGGGAAGTTTGTTCACTCTCGTGTGAGGCTTCTAACGACAATTTGTTGACGCAGGATGTCAACAATCCGGATAAATAAACGAAAGAGAGATTTTCGTGCAAGCACGATAAATCATGATCGATCGATTCGCACGTTGATTCGCAACCCCTAATCAGAGCGCGTTAATCGGGTCGGCAACTATTTGTACAAATAGACTGTAACCATAAGAGACGACCTAATTAATGAACTCGATTTTCGTAATTGGCCAAGATCATGAATTGGCCGATGATGTTCAAAAGTATCGACCGATCATAGAGACAATAGCGAACTGACGACAAATAACGGCACGGGGAATCACAAACTCGAGTTCGAGTCATGCTGTTTTTGTTTTTCAATCGATATTCCAATTTGTATTCACGGACTTGCGTTTAATTATACATGTATATAAAATATGAAAAGTATAATACGAATGTTAGTTGTAATCTAAAATCACGAAAATTTAAGAAATTCTAACACTTCGATTATATATCGTATATTGTATAATTTTTATTATTATATTCTATATTATTTTTATTATTATTGTATATAATTTTAATATAATTTTTATTACTATTATATATAATTTTAATATAATTTTTATTATTATTATATATAATTTTAAAATAATTAAAATAAAATTATAAAAATATTATAAAAATATTATTATATATACTTTAAATGTAATTTTTATTATTATTATATATAATTTTAATATAATTTTTATTATCATTATATGTAATGTTATATAATTTTTATTATTATTATATATAACTTTAATATAACTTTTATTATTATTATATGTAATTTTAATATAATTTTTATTATCATTATATGTAATGTTATATAATTATTATTATATATAACTTTAATATAACTTTTATTATTATTATATGTAATTTTAATATAATTTTTATTATCATTATATGTAATGTTATATAATTATTATTATATATAACTTTAATATAACTTTTATTATTATTATATGTAATTTTAATATAATTTTTATTATTACATATAATTTCAATATAATTTTTATTACATATTATCATATATACTTTTAATGCAATTTTTATTATTATATTGTATATCACACAATATAATTTTATTACAATTGTACAATTTATATATATCGTATTTATCGTTTTATGTAATTTCCAGTACTATTTCTTATTTATTCTACTATTTTCACTGTACTTGCCCCCATGATCTTCGAGCGTGTACACACAACAGTAGTAGGTACCAATCGTATTTTAGCCCCGAGACCAACGTTAAGAAACCTTGTTCACCGGTGTTTGTTGTCGTTTGAAGTTTTAGCGGCGTAATGTCTCGGACCGGAAATACAATTTTCGCGGAAACGCTTTAACGCGATTCTCGCGGGCTCAACGGAGCGAAAGTCCGAAACGTTTGGAAGTTCCGAAGTTGCGCAACTCTGGGCTCTCGTCGACTCTCGCATTGTCAAAGCTAATTATTCGATTATCAGTTCGTTGCCTAACCTCTCTTCCCCCCCCCCCTCCCTCCCCCCCCTGGAATAGCTGCAGGCATGTTTAAGATTCTCTGCAAATATTTTCCATACACGAGGCGGATAAATAGCGGATGAACAGCGATTGTTTGCGTATCCTCTACCGATCGATTCGAGCATCTTCCTTGATTCTGTCATCGAGTCAAACATGGCAGCTCGACCGCCCTTCGAATCGATATCAGGAAATTAGAAATCTCGCGAACGTGTAATCTCGTGTAATCAGAGAGCAACGTATATGAATACACGCAACGTGTATTTTGCATATACAACATTTTTAACATTCAGCCCATCGCGTGATCATCAATTTGCGCGAGTTTTCACAGATTTACGCGGCTCACTCACGTCACGTTGCGTTCCAAAAAAAGGGATAAAAATGAAGAGAGGATTGCGAGTATTTTTTTTTTTTTTTTTATTTTAAAATACCTCGCGACACAATTTTCAGACAAATTGCCATCGAACGACAAGTTATACGTTTTACTACGTTTTTTACGCGAGATAAACACGTTCGAACGTTATTGGTCAGTCGCGTAAGAGTTAGGGGTAATCTCTTTTTGCCCAATCAGTCGCAACAGTCAAATGAATTATTATCGCTGTTAATATCGATTTTGTTCTTCAGGTTCGCGAATCTCTCTAATTGTCTCATTGTCAATATCACTCAGAAAAATACGAATTTCGTTCTCTTTGTGTTCTACGTATACTCGAAATTATGTTTCAATTTATATATATATATGTAATATTATATATTAATTATTATACATTGTTATAATATTTGTAAATTTTTATATATATTATTATATATTTTAATTTTTTTTAATACACAAAAGAAAAAGAAATAGAATAAACAAAAAATAGACAGACGAGATGAAACAACGATGAATAAATCACTTGAATCAGAAACACAGGTTAGGTATAGTACTCTAGCGGGGTGATTCACCCCTTAGCTGCGGGCAACATTGAAATCGCGTTCCACGCGATACCGACGAGCTACTTTTGTTGTTCAAACAATGTAATAATAACCTACACATGATATGAATACCATATAATCACCTGTATGATATACAGTGGCTCTCATTAATACTTTCGAGTCTGTCCAAAATTTTATATAAATAAAGTAAAATATTTCTATTTATATAAATAAAGTAAAATATTTGTATTTATATAAGTAAAGTAAAATATTGTATTTATATAAATAAAGTAAAATATTTCTATTTATATAAAGTTAAATATTTGTATTTATATAAATAAAGTTAAATATTTGTATTTATATAAATAAAGTAAAATATTTGTATTATATATAAATAAAGTAAAATATTTGTATTTATATAAAGTAAAATATTTCTATTTATATAAATAAAGTTAAATATTTGTATTTATATGAATAAAGTAAAATATTTGTATTATATATAAATAAAGTAAAATATTTCTATTTATGTAAATAAAGTAAAATATTTCTATTTATATAACTAAAGTAAAATATTTATATGTATATAAATAAAGTAAAATATTTGTATTTATATAAATACAAACCATATAAATACAATATTTGTATTTATATAAATACACCTTTAGCACTCGAAGTATTAATATTCGGACAGATGTTAAAATCGTTATACAATTTTCTCAAAAGAAAAACAGTGATAAACTTGAGCTCATTTCGAAGCTTCAGGCCTCTACTATCAAAATGCATCGTTCGTTTATGTTCGACGATGCATTTTTACACTGTGTAGCAGACGCTTCTCTCCTCCAAGCTGCTATAAATTGTCATAGCGTATAAAAACATTGAACGCGCGCAATTCCAGCGCAAGAGGATTTAAATTATTCACGTGTATCTTCGATCCGAGCCGAATCGATGGCGAGAGCCACTGTACAAATTTCATCCGCGATTTTATTTATATTCGAAAGAATACGAAAATCGCCGGCGGCCGTAGGGTTGGTCCATTTGCTGAAAGCGTCCTCGATTATGCGTATCGCGCTGTACGAAGAATCGCGAGATGCCCGAGGGGGTTGGCGGCACGAACGCCCCCCTCGGGGGGCTTTGCAACAAGGGATATCTAAGTAAGCAAATCACACCAGGAGTCCGTGTAGCGGGATAATTAATCGGACCGGGTCTGGATAAGCTTTTCGTCTCCGGGTCTCATTGTCTCGTCCCGCTTGTCCTCGAGCGGTCGCCGTGTAAATGGGGGGGGCTTTAATTGCTCAAAGGGAATCGTTAGGCCAAATCTGCTTTCGTGAATGGCCGGCCCGTCGTTCCCTCTGATCGAGAGGTTTCCGAGAGAGGAAAGGAACGAACGGGAAAGAGAGAAAAAAGATGGGGAGATAAGGGAAATAGAAAATAGTTGGAGGAGAGACAATTGAATGTTGTCTCTCTCTTTTTTTTTTATTATTATTATAGAACGATGACAAATTACAATTTTCTTTGTAAATTGGAACGAGCGGTGTCTTTCGATCGAGGTTTTCTTTTTTTATATCATTTATAAACAGGCAGCGTCAAGTTTACTGAAAACAATTTTTTTTTTCGTCACAGAACTGTAGATTGACCACCAGCTACAATTGGATTGAAATTTTTTAGGAAATTGAAATGAATAAATTTCTTTTTTTCTTTTCTATCGTGCGGTAGTACCGCGATATCAACGAAACGTATGGATCGTCAAGTTACTGTGCAATTTTTTTTGTTACAGAATAATAGATTGATAAATTAGAATTTTCTTTGTAAATTGAAACGAGTGATAATTTTTTTTTTTTTTTTTTTTTTATATCATTTACGGCAACACTGATCTAATTTCTTGTTGTACAATTTTCTTTACAAGTTGAAACGAGTAGTTTCTTTTTCACTACCATTTGTAGCAGTATCGGTCAACGAAATTTATAGATCGACAAATTATTGTACAATTTAACGCTCTATTTCAAGTGCTCGAGATATATAAACTTGCTTCACGACCAATTGTAAAAATCACTTGCCTAACCTAATCTCACTTATTTTATCAGCAAACACGTTACTGCCGCGTGAATGTATTATGCGCGCTGATTATTCACGAAGTTTCGCAGACGATATCGTTCTCCACTCACCTAAAAGAGTCCGAAGAAACAGAAATCTTTCGGCTCGTGAAATTTCGAAATTTGAAAATCCGAAGATCTCCCTCCCCCCCTCCTGTCTGTGTCGCGACTTTTAATTAAAGAATATTAAAGCGTGCAAAGGCCCGTGTTTCTAAATAAGGCCAAAACGCGAAGAGACGCCGTTCCTTCTGTACGTACAATACTTTTTCTCCTTTTTCTTGAGCGTGTGTGTCCTAGGACACGCTCGTGGTCAACCGACTGGGACGTTGATGATTTTGGATGCGAAAAAAATGCGCCGGAATTTGTTCGTCAGAGCCTTTGTTTTTCGAAAGAAATCGAATGAAAAATTTTTAAAGTTTGCCAACCATGCTTGAATTTGATTAATTTCGTACCTGGACGTAAGAATAAGTAACGAACGTGGAATAGAATTTTTTCGTTTCCAAGGAAATGAGCTTCGAACACGTGATGAAAATGATCTTAAGCGCGTCTGCGCTCGATAAATTTTCAAACAAATGTTATCCTACGTTCTCCACTTATTTTCGAACATAGGACAATCTTCTGCCGATTATTCTTTCCTGTCACGTGTCTAGAATTAATTTCAAACCCGAACTTCCCGAGAATTAAAAAGCTTTAACGAGCAAATTTTATTCTTTCTTTCCCCGCGTATTCTTTACGTGCGAATCGCGAGACACCCTATATATGTATGTACATACGTAAATAACGTACGCGAGCAACTTGGCTTAGATATGCAGAATGATACAAGCTGCGTAAATAAAAGTTCGCTGAGTACGTTGGAACAGGCGAGAGTTGGGCAAATAGAACAATATAAAATTTGCGGACGGACTTTGATATCAAGTGTAATTAACTGATTTAATTACACGTGCAATTTCGAAGATTCTGAGAGAATGAAATTTTTAACTTAGCAGGTGGCTTTCGCCTCGTAAGATTCTCCGTTGCTTGAGTGGTGATATGTCTTTGTTAATTTAAATTAATTTTTAGTTAATTTTAATTATTCTTATTTAAGTTAGTACATTATCAACATTAATAGTAAGCTGCACAAAATAACAGCATTTTCTTTTTAAAATGTATTGTTATGTCAAGTGCTAAGTGTAATCCCTCTTCAAGAAATTAATGTGACATCAATAAACTTTAATAATAATAATAATAATAATAATAATAATAATAATACACCACTACTGCTATTATTTAATAATACTATTGTATTACTATTATAGTATTAATAATATTACTAGTACTATTATATTAATATTACATTACTAATAATAGTATATTATATTACTATTATCATTATTATTATTAATATTAGTACATTATTATTATTAAAATTCATTTTTCATTAATTTTAACATTCTATATTTCTATAGTAATACTATAAAAATAATATAGAGTTAAGATTCAGCACACCAATAGTATTTTATTTTATTATATTAATCTCTATATTTCTTCTTCAGCAAACAATTACAATTTGTCATCTGTTGAAAAAAAAATATGTTTCGGTTTATTCTATATAGCTTATTCCACATTAATTATAATGTTTTATTAAACACAATATAAATGAATGTTGTAGGACGATTGAATTAACGTGTTCAGGACTATAATTAGAATTTAATTAATCTCCGCTCCATTTATGCAAACGAAATTTTAATTAGCATCTGACTGAGTGAACTTGCCTACTGAATCTACTTATTGTTCATTGGACATGGTCTTCTGATTTGAATGAAAAATCATCGATAAACGAGAGAGAGAGAGAGAGAGAGAGAGAGAGTCAGTAAATTCCTATGAAATGAACTCTAATTATGCGAGCCATTTGTTTTACGACAGTTTTCTCGTTCACGTCCTCTGTTAAAACATTGCCTTAAATGATTTTCGTTTTGAAAACAAACGATTCCTTCCTTATCGATGTTTCGAATTAAAAATTCGAAAATCAATCGTCAACTACTATACCAGAAGGATTTGTATGAAATCTTTGTTTCTTTTTCTGCTTTTATTGATTTTATATATTTGTATATTTATTTATTTTTATTTTACATATTTATTTATTTTTATTTTATATATTTGTATATTTTATTTATTTTTATTTTATATATTTGTATATTTTATTTATTTTTATTTTATATATTTGTATATTTTATTTATTTTTATTTATTTTTATTTTACATTTGCTTTATTACTTTATTCAAATTAAATTTCGCCTCAGAAACGATTCTCGTTTCGAGAGGAAAACAATTTTTGTTTTTCCTGTGAAAATTCGAAAATCGATCAAACCTTTCATCAATTCTTAAATACTGTTTGAAATATAATTTGAAATTCTGAAATGTTTGAAATAAAATTTGCTCCGTTCCGAAAGTTGCGTCTTATGATGATTGCCAGAGGAAGTGTTTCTGAGACCTCAAGGTCAAATCCACTTTTTCAAATGAAGCCATCTTTGACTTTAATTTTGCAAAATTTACCATATATATATAAATATATATATGTAATAAATTATTAAATTATATAAATATATATTTATATAATTTATAAATATATATATAATATATAAATTATTAATTTGGAGATACTTCAACTTTAATTTTTCAAATCTAGCACATATATATATATATATATATATAAACTATTTGATGTATTAAAATTAGATATTGCCAATGAAGATTAATTACGTATAGTTTGAGAGATTGACTAAATTATTCTAAATTTATATTATACACAGATAATTGATAAATGAACGCACCTCTCTTTTGTTTACAGGAGCATGATGATTAATACGATATTCAGAATTAGATTATTACTATAGTATCATCATTCAGCAATTATTGCGCTGTCGTTCGTTCGATCATAATACCCGTACGTTGTTATTTCGCTGTTAACATTTAATCTAATTTTCTCGGGAAGCTTTTCATCGTAACATGGACTGTAAAATGAAGCAATTTTTCCTACTTTTTCTCGAGAATTTTCTCTTTTTTCTCAAAATGTTATTTATTCGCCAATGGAAATGAATAACGCATCTCGCAAATTATTAAATGACTCAGAACACGAGATACGTTTGAAAGTTGCTGTGGAAACGCGCGGTGCGTTCAATTTTATTGATTTTCCAAGTAGAAATGCTAATCGATCGTTTTAAAAGCGAGTATGGAAGTAAAATTTAACCGGCGATTTGCAAAATTTTAAATTTATCCAAGCTTTGTGAAAGAACCAATGTCAAAAAAAAAAAAAAAGAAAAGAGAAAGGAAGGAAATTAATTTATGTGAAAAGACACATCGAGTATCCTATAGTAGAGTGACAAAAACGTCTCACAACTCCGAATACTAATGATCAGATCAATATTGCTTTTCTTCTTTCGAGTACTCGAAGTTCGACACCAATTTTTTAACCTCTTGCGCTAGAATGACGTGCCACGCACGTCCCAAAATTCTCTCAGTTCTAAGTATACTTAAGTATAATCCAGGCAGAACAAATAATAATTACTTCTCAATAATTTATTACTTCTCAATAATTTCTATCCAATGATATCGTACTGACGAGTTCAAAAGAAAAAGAAAGCGACGAATTACTGTATACGGTTTGGTCACTCGTTATGGTCCGCGAACCAGTTGCCAGGGTTAAACGTAGTTTTAATCCGATCATCGGAAGATTAAGGCGATGTGTTGTATACTTTCTCTAGCAGTTTATATATAAATATTTTCAACGAGAAGTTATTTAAACGTCGGAGAATTTAGTATTTTAGTACTGCAAAATGTTAGATCATAAAGAACCTAGATTCGACATTATATATTAATAATCGTATTCAGTATTGACAGAATGAAAATAATTTTTGTCAATTTTGATTTTCATGTTGTCATTACGTTCATCTGGATTGCAATTATTATTGAAATCAATAGGATGAATCCGTGTGACTTAATTTCAGAAAAGATTGACAAGCACTGTCAAAGGTATGAAGATAAAATTGAAGTTTTCTATCGAAAAATAATTTACAAAATAAAATACTTATAGATCGAAAGACCAGATTATAATTATCACAAAAACAAAAGGATAAACGAGGTTGAAAGTGCAGTCAAGTGAGGTGATTGTAAAGAAATTAGAAAAAAACATTGTAATCGTGAAGAAATATTATGAGATTGGACGTGAAATTAAAATGTTTCTTACTCGCAAAACAAAATAGAAACGAAAGAATTACTAAAATTATTATAAAAGATAAAGTCTAGGTTAAGAAGCAACCGTTTGATGTATTTTAAAATCGAAGTAACCTAAATTATCACGTCGTAATTATGCGAAAAATTGATCTCGACTGACAGTTCAAAAGGAAAGCGACGAATTATTGTATACGGTTCGGTCACTCGTTATGGTCCGCAATCAGCTGCCATCAGCGAGTGGTTAACCTCTTGCGCTGGAATGACGTGTCACGCACGTCGAGAATTTTTTCTCCCAAAATTGCAATATTCTCTGCTTTAAGTATATTTAAGTAGTATATGATTAAGTATATAATTAAGTATATAATCCAGGCGAAACAAATAATAAATTTATTACTTCTCAATAACTTTCTATCGCGTTCAAAAGGGAAGCAACGATTTTATTGTGTACGGCACGGTCGCTCGTTATGGTCCGCAATCAGTTTGCCAGCGCAGAGCAACAGCACGTCGAGAATTTTTTTTATCCCAAAATTGCAACATTCCCTCAGTTCCAAGTATATTTGAGCATAAACCAGGCAGAACAAATAACGAGCTTATTACTTTTCAATAACTTTCTATCCAGCGATATCGAGTTCAAAAGGAAAGCGAAGGAATCATTGTACACGGTTCGGTCACTCGTTATGGTCCGCAATCAGCTGCCAGCGCGATTGGCCAAACGGTTCCGTAAACAATTGAGATTCGCGTAACTGGAATCTACTTTTTGCCAGTGATTTCTTCGTTCTCGCGCGGCAGCCAGGGCAGATTCGATGGGATCGGTTCGTTTGGATCGGCCATTGATTGAAAGTACGACACGAACAAATGGAGTCAGCATATAATACATACCGGGTATGGTGAAATTGAATAAATAAACAAAGAAGGAACGCAGCTGTGTTCGGCGAACAACGCGTTGGAAAGGTCGGAGTTCGTCGTCGTCGATTTTGATTCGTTGTGCGCCAGCCTAAACGCGCGAAAAGCCATCGGGAATATCTCTACAAGGCAAAGTCAATGAACGTGGACATCGATCGAATTCGGCATGCGCATAAGCACACATCCGGCACCGGTCGTCATAGAAATGCCGCGGCTCTTTTCCTCGTTCTGCACGTTCTCGTTCCTCACCGGCATCGATCAGCTGAACGAACGCGTTCGGACGCTTTTATTGCGCCGGTACGTCGCGCGAGAGATCGTAAAACACACACACATACACACATACACACATATACACAGTGGCGTAGTTCAACTATGTATGTATGTAGCATCCTATTGGCTTCGCCAGCGCTATACTTCGGATCGCTACGTTGCAGGATTAGAATATGGAACGCGATGTCCTTCGTGTCTCTCCACTTCGAGGGGAGAGTTTATTAATTTTTAAATCGTTGCGACAATTTTTAGAATCCAGGCTAGTAGTATTCGTGTGTGTGTGTGTGTGTATAATATTGAGCATTGAGTGTGTGAATTTCATGCAGGATCTTCGGTGTGTAAATATCTTTATGATTGCTACGCGTTGAATTTTAGAAAGGATCAATTACCGATTTGTATGATAATTTCGGACAGAGCGACAGTTTATTTACTGTAGAATGATAATCATTTTATGATAATGATCATTTATGATTATGATTGTTATTGTAAGATAAATAGTATAATAAATTATTATTTTTATTTTAATAGCAACAGTAATTGTATAATTCTATGTGTAATTGAATTTTGTAGATTAGGATAAGGATTATTCGTTTGTATAATTTTGGACCGATGCGGAAATTTATTTAATGTGGTAATAATAATCATCGTAGGATTATTTAATAATCATTTATGATTGTGATTATTATTATACAATAAATAGCATAATTATCATTTTAATTTTAATAACAATAGTAAATTGCATTGTATAATTCTATTGTGTAATTTATGCATATATATAGAAATATAATATATGTATATATAAATAATATATCTTATAATATAATAAAATATATTAATTTATATATTTTATTATATATATATATAATTTAATTATAATTATAATATAATTATATGTTAATTTTAATGATAATAATAATTTTATTGCGTATAGTTTTCTATATTGTAGAATTATTAATAGGTAATATCAGGAAAATATCTGCGTATCCTCGTATTTTCAGTTTCGCGATTAAAATTCATTGCACGACATTTCTTATTTAAGCTGCACGAATCACCGATGCAAAATTCACGATACGAAACTCATTTCACATGCACGGGAATCACGCAACGTCTCGCAATGGAAAATTTCATTGTTAAAAATCAGCAACATTTTTGTAAAATGTATCGTATCGTGATCTTCGCGTTCGTGAAATTTAATAGAGTTCCGTGATATCAGATCTGCAGTTACGTCGCATTTTCAGCTTTGCGGCTAGAATTTGTCACGCCTATGCTCCTGCGTGACGTTTCATTTATGTTCCACGTGTATACTATATATCGTCGATGCCTTTTATTCATTTTACACGTACGAGAAATATTGGTATCTTGGAAAATGTCCTCTCAACAACGTGTATCTATTTAACGTTTGATATTCGTGTCGATATTTTTGAGCATCTAAGTCTGCATCTTCAATTGTGCCATTTATTTCGGCCCTGTCGACGTCAGAGCAACATCCGCGATCATGTCGCGTTTTCAGCCTTGTGGTTGAAATCCTCTGCACACACGTAGCATGTGGTCGGTCGTGTACATTTACTTGCGACAGTAATAACGCCAAAGTTGCTTCGTCCCTCTCGTTAAATAATTAAAATATCTGTAATTTTCTTCGGCAATCGGTTCCTGCGTCGTTTACTTTCTCCTCCCGTAGTTTGCTTCCAATTTCTTTCTACATTGATTATTAAAAAGTTCATAGAGTAATCTACGAAGAGATAATACGTAATAATAATAGTTTGACATTAAAAAAAAAAAAGAAAAAATGAAGATTTTACTAAAGGGGTAAGAAGTTTCCGGTGAAACTATTTTAAAGCATTGAAGTCTCTGAATTTTTAAAATACTCGGCATACATTTCAAGCAAATATATTCTTTATATAATTTTTTAAAAATAATCTAACACGATAGCATTATATAATTATAAGACACGACAATTGTATAGTAATAATATTTAGCGCGATATACAACAATTGTATAATAATATTTAACGTGATGCAAGGGTATTCTATACCTCAAATGTTTAAATTCAATTAAACAAGAAAGATTTTCTATACTTTCGAATATTTTTGTTCGTTCGAGAATTTTTGCTTCCTCCGCGAGTATGATCCTCCTTCATTAGTTTGAGGGACATTTTTATTTAAAGGGATACCAATATTGTAGATGGGAGATTGAGTCAGATAAAGAGGAGATACAGAGTAGTCTTGGAAATAAGCAATTTTCAGTAGTATGATAAATGTTGTGTACATTACGAAAATGGTGGTTCTTTGTCGGACGGGTTTCCTTGTTTGTAAGCTCATTACTCGTTCGGTGATGTCGCGTTCGGTTCGGTTGAAATGGCTCCCTTTGAAAGATGACTCGGCACACATTCACGGAAGATGAAACGTTTTATACATCGCGAGTCTTCACATTTCTCACGAGAAACGGTGAAGTGAAATTTTCACAACGCTTGGAAACATTTGTGCTAGTTTTATAATACTGTTACAACTGAAAATCTTAGAAATTAAAAGTTTTAATTTATAGCTGAGAAATTAAAAGTTTAAATATTATGTGAGCTATTTACATGAGGTTTAAATTTATATGAGCCGAGAGATTGAAAGTTCAAATTCATATCTTAGAAATTGAACGTTTAATTTTATAGCTGAATCGGTTGATACTATTTTATTAAAAATTTATGCTACTTGTCGATGATACGCTTTAAACATTAGTGGATAATAATAGAGATAAATTGTGGGACAAATCAAACGTTGAAAATATATATAGTCTAATGTATATTAATATTTTTATATTGATTTACATTAGATTGTTGTATCATTATAATACAGATTTCTATTGGATATTAAACCCATAAGTAAAACTAAAATATTTTCAATACTTAACCCATAAGTAAAGCTAAAATATTTTCAATATTTTTATATTTATTTACATTAGATTATTATATCATTATAATACTGATTTCTATGGGATATTAAACCCATAAGTAAAGCTAAAATATTTTCAATATTTTTATATTTATTTACATTAGATTATTATATATCATTATAATACAGATTTCTATTGCACATAATACAGATTTCTATTAAACCCATAAGTAAAGCTGAAATATTTTCAATACTTAACCCATAAGTAAAGCTAAAATATTTTCAATATTTTTATATTTATTTACATTAGATTATTATATCATTATAATACAGATTTCTATTGAATATTAAACTCATAAGTAAAGCTAAAATATTTTCAATATTTTTATATTTATTTACATTAGATTATTATATCATTATAATACAGATTTCTATTGAATATTAAACTCATAAGTAAAGCTAAAATATTTTCAATATTTTTATATTTATTTACATTAGATTATTATATCATTATAATACAGATTTCTATTGAATATTAAACCCATAAGTAAAGCTAAAATATTTTTAATATTTTTGTATTTATTTACATTAGATTATTATATCATTATAATATTGATTTCTATTGGATATTAAACCCATAAGTAAAGCTAAAATATTTTTAATATTTTTTATATTTATTTACATTAGATTATTATATCATTATAATACAGATTTCTATTGGATATTAAACCTATAAGTAAAGCTGAAATATTGATTTCCCCCTTATGTAGTGTATGATTTTCTAATTACACTAATTGTTGCGCATGTCCACTTGCAATTTGAAGATGGAACAAGGTGTATTATTGTCTTCAATTAGAATTTATCTCGTGTTTAATCCAATAATAAAATCAAATCCTTCAAAGTGATCCTTCAAGCATCGAATTGGCAATTACTACGAATAGATATTGCAGTTAGCTCGGTTCAATCTTTCCAAATGGGTATAAATGCAACGACATTATGTCGATTCACTCGTACAAATGTATTATTAGATTCGAAATATTAGATAGGTTAAACTTGTCGTCCCTAGTCGATAAATCAATTTCAGACAATTTAAAACATCTATTTTCATTAATGAAGTTTTACGTGTCACAAATTATCAATCGTGAGATAAAATATGGATTTGAGAAAAACGCGTTTGAAGTTCTTGTTGCCTGTTGTACAAAAAAATATTCATACTTACAATCGATCGAGCAGTACAAGAAATAGAATATTACAAAATAATAATAATATAAAAATAAATAATAATATTATAAAAATAAAATATTTTTCGAGAAAAACACACTTGAAGTTCTTGTTACCCGTTGTACAATAACATTCATACTTACGTTGCGAGCAGTATACCGTTTCCCTTAAACATCTATAACTTTGCTAATTTTACGAATTCAAACAAATCGCCTTTTACACAGGCATTTTCAAAAGCTAGCATATATTTCGAGAAAATGTAAAAAGAAAAATTGATTTTTTTAAGCCGGATTACCAGAATGTCCCCATCAAGACAAAAATGCAACGACGCGAGAATTTAAGAAAATACGAAAAGTACACTCGACGTTACAGTCATAAGCACACACACACACACACACACACACACAAAGAAAAAGAAAAAGAAGTACTATAAAATTACACAATGACTAGCAATCTACGCGGAACCAATCGGACAGTTGATTAGCGTCAATCGGTGTCGGTTATTATTAGTTGATAAATTGCAGGAAGGAACAATCGACGAGGCAGGGAGGCCTCGATCGACGCCGCAAAAAAATCGGCTCGTGAATCGCGATCGCCGGCGCACGCGCGCCAAGTGTATTAACCAACGTGGATATTACGAGATTTGAAGGAGCGTTATTATTCGATGCAAGCAGTAATTACGAGGCCGAGCAATAATTAATCACTCGCTGGCCCCGGCCAAGCTCTCTCTCTCTCTCTCTCTCTCTCTCTCTCTCTCTC